>NC_142008.1:47380444-47640444 GCF_049901715.1 Pseudonaja textilis | reverse complement strand
AGGAGCCCCAAAGGCTCTCCCTCACCACAGATGCCAGTCTGTTCGGATGGGGCGCTCATGTTCAGTCCCTCACATCACAGGGCAGATGGTCAGCGACAGAGCAACTATGCAACATAAACTGGCTGGAACTTCATGCCGTCCACCCGGCCCTCTGCATTTTCCTCCCTCAGGTATGCGACCACCACATCCTCATCCTCACAGATAATGTCACGGCCAAAGCCCATATCAACAAACAAGGGGGCACACAATCATTATGCTTGATGAGGGAGGCCAAGCGCCTCTGCCATTGGGCGGAGTCCCACCTCCTTTCCCTCAGGGCAGAACACATCTCAGGACTATCAAACACCCAAGCAGACTGGTTGAGCAGGGCCACCATAGACCAGTCAGAGTGGCACCTCCACCCCTCACTGTTCAAGGAGGCGGCATCCATCTTCGGGCAACCAGTAGTGGACCTGTTCGCCTCCCCCCTCAATGCCCAACTTCCAAGGTTTTTTCAAGATTCCCATCCCAAGGGGCGGAGAACCACAACGCCTTACGTTGCCCGTGGCCCAAGGGACTACTGTATGCATTCCCCCCCTTGGCGCTGGTGCCCAGGGTCATCCAAAAGGTTCTTCACGAGAAAGCGGAATTGCTCCTCGTAGCATCTTATTGGCCCAGACGTCCTTGGTTTGCGGACCTCCGCAATCTCTCAGTGGCCCCACCCTGGAGTATCCCATCAGACAGGATCTCCCTGTCTCAAGGACCTCTTCTCCACCCGGACCCCCAATGGCTCCAACTAGCCGTCTGGAGGTTGAACGGGACCACTTGAAGAGGGAAAACCTATCTAGCAGGATCATTGACACTATACTAGCAGCCAGATGGCCCTCAACTATAAGAATCTACAACGCCACATGGTCCATTTTCCGTACATGGTGTGTCAAGCTACAGATTGACCCCGTTTCCCCTTCCATTGCCCAAATTCTAGACTTTCTGCAGGAGGGACTCAGCAAAGGGCTGTCCCCTAATACATTAAAATGACAGGTAGCAGCCTTATCATCGGTTATTCCCTGTGAAGAGGCCAGTTCCCTTTCTCATCATCCCTGTATTCGGGCTTTTCTGAGGGGGGCCACAAATTTACACCCCCCGACCCTTCACTGGTACCCAACCTGGGACCTTAACAGGGTCCTTACCTCACTCACAAAACCCCCTTTCGAGCCCTTGAGGGAGGTTTCTCTCCAGTTTCTATCATACAAGGTAGTCTTCCTTGTAGCGATCACATCAGCCCGTAGGATATCAGAGATCACTGCACTATCCATCAGAAAAGACGTTTGTGTATTTCATACTGATCGAGTGGTCCTCCAGCCCGACCCTTTCTTTTTGCCCAAAGTCAATTCGGTTTTCCACAGGGCTCAGGAATTTATCCTCCCAAATTTTTGCCCCAGGCCATCACAGGAAAGGGAGAGGCAATGGCACACTCTGGACGTGAGATGTGCCTTGCATGTTTACATCAAACGCACAGAGGCCTTTCGAAAGTCAGAGGCCTTGTTTATTTCCTTTCAACCTAAATCACAAGGGCTCAAGGTTCCGCCAACTACCATAGGCTGTTGGATAAGTGCGGCCATAGCCAGATCATACCAGTCACAGGGCCTCCAGGTACCCAGGAGTATCACGGCTCACTCCACCAGGAGTGCGGCAACTTCGGCTGCCTGGGCTACCCAGGCTCCAATAAACGAAATCTGCCGGGCAGCGACGTGGGCTTCTCCGTCACCCTTTATCAGGCACTATAAGATTGACATGTATGCCTCAGCTGAGGCTTCCTTTGGCAGAAGGGTTCTACAGAAGATCTTTAGAGAACCCGACGTGACTACAGACCAGACGGTGCCCCTCCCGTAGGACAGGCCCAGCTTTGGTATGTCCCACTTCTGGATGCTCCGAGCAGCTCTAAGGAGAATGGGCGTTGGTACTTACCTGACACGCCATTTCTCTTGGAGCTGCGAGGAGCATCCAGCCCCACCCTAATCTTTCTCCGTCTGGTGGGGTCTTGTTTCGGCCAATGAACCTTTAGCTAGTTAGGATGAGAGCACGAATTTTTTTCCTCTCGTTTTCGCAAAACTGGGGAACGCTATGGAGGAGTCGCGTGGAGGAGGAGGAGCTTTCCTCAAAATTAAGCTCAGCCTACGAATGCAGAGACTGAAGCACCACCCACTTCTGGATGCTCCTCGCAGCTCGAAGAGAAATGGCGTGTCAGGTAAGTACCAACGCCCATTTTCTCTCTCCCTCTTGATTTTTCTTTTGCCCTTCCTTTTTCTGTTTTTTTCCTCTCCCTTTATCCATTTTCTGAACCATTCTGCCTTTTATCATCTGATCAAATTTTTAATTCTAATTCCTTTCCACCCCTACTTAAATAATTGTTGTTTGTTTTGTCCTTCCATGTTGGCTTTTTCTTTATAGAACTCCTCCCGCTCTGGTTTATTTTGTTCTTGTGTATGCTGAGTCACCATTTCTGTAATACATAATTTGCACATTTCAAGTTTAATTTTTATCATGTCCCTTATATCTTGCAAATCTAATCTTATGTCAACAAATAGTTTCTCCATTATATCTTCTCCTTTTTTTCCTCTTCCTTAACAGTTAAAATCCTCTTCTTTAATAGATATAGTCACTCCCAGAGTCCAGTATATTATTTCAGCCAATATCTTTTGAATTTATTTTCAGCAATCTTGTGTCTTTGTTCGGATGGTTCTATAACAATAATAAAGTTTCTTTTAATTTCTTTTAAGTTCCAAAATCCAAACTCTTGAAAAGACCAGACACTTTTTAAAATGTACTGAAGTTTTCCTGTACCATCAGGTGGCGCTCAAGTCTTTTTATCTTTAACTTTCTTTATTGAATATAATACTTTTATTAAGTTCGCTAATTTCAAACATTAGCTATTTCTTTTCTTTTAAACACACTCAATTTCAGCATTTAATTATGCCCTTTAAGTGCCCATAATTCAATAGTTATCCAGTTTAATTTCTAAACCTTTGTTGTGTTAAAGAATTTTCCTTTAAATTTTCTCCTCCAAATTAATCCAATCCAAGTTTTATAAGATCCAATTTCGTTCTCACTTTCTCTAGTTGCTGCTTCCACACACTTCCCTCCAAGATAGCCCTTTATTTTAATACCGGGGTACCTCAAAAGCGATGTCCTTTGCCTGGTTCATACTCTGCTCGCTACTTCTCTGCTCCAGCATAAAACGTAGTTTCCCGGAGTGTTCTTTGTCTTCATGGTGGCCATTTTAGGACCACCACTGCAGTTTGCCTTTGGGAGGGATTTTCTTGTCAGGAAGGGGAGTTGCAACTCCCCTTGACCCTCCAGGCAATTTCTCCCTTCTTCACCACCCCACCAGGGTGGTTCTGGTACCGGTTAGGACCCTCCAATAAGTGAGCTCGGGTGAAACTGCGCACAGATTCCGTTCCGACTCCAACGAGGAACAAAATGGAAGTCACGAAGTGCATCCCTAATTTGATGCTCTCAGCCAGTCTTTGAAAACTTGCAGATTTGCACACCATGCAGAGCAGTTCTTCTTCCAGGCAACCCCTTCTGACCAGGGGATGCAGCCACAATATCATAGAACCACCAAAATTGCCTTTTGGCTAAATGTAATGTTTTTAAGAATCCATAATGTACAGCTTGTCGAACATAATGGCAACAGCATAATACTTTAGTTCTCAAGACTTCAGGTATATACAACTTCGTCCCTCTCCATGCAATCCTGTTGCGGATATCACATTGCGTTCGTTTTTTTGATATACACGTGTCCCCTTTTAGAGCATTTGGTAGATCCTGAGCCAATAATTGCACCCTTAATGACTGTAATGTCTTCCTCTCCTGGATAATCTGCTGTACTATCAGCTCTCGTCTGCTATCATATTGTGATAACCGTGACAAAGCATCAGCTAAAACATCCTTTCCTGCTGGTACGTACTTTAGGACGAAATTAAACCGACAAAAATATAAAGCCCATCGGACCTGCTTAGGAGATAATTGTCAAGGTGATTGGAGTGCTTCCAGATTCTTATGATCTGTCCATACTTTGAATGGACATTGGGACCCTTCAAGGAATTGTCTTCATGTCAATAATGCCCAATGTACAGCATAGGAATCTTTCTCCCACACAGCCCAATTTCTCTTAGTTGGACTTAATTTCTTTGATGTATAAGCACATGGTTGCAAGCTACCTTTTTCATTCTGTTGTAAAAGAACACTGCCACATCTCTGGCATCTGCCTGAATCACAAATAGCAATTCCATATTTGGATACTTCAGAACTGGCTGTTGAGCAAACATCCACTTGAGGGAATTGAATGCTCATTGACATGTCTCTGACCATGTGATGGGTTGTCCTGGGTGAGGTTTTATGGTCTGTCTTGGTTTTGTTTTTAACGAATCAGTTAACGGTAGGGCAAGAGCAGCAAATGGGATAAATTGCCTGTAGAAATTAGCAAACCCTAAAAAGCTTTGTAGTTGTTTCCTCATAGTAGGAGCTTGCCAGTTTAATACAGATTGTACCTTGATGGGGTCCATTTCAATTCCTTCGCTCAGGATAACTGCCCAAAGGACAATTGAAAGTGGTCTTCAACTCATCACCACGATGTATATGGACTCTGTAATAGGCTTCATGTAGATCCAACTTTGTAAAGTATTTTCCTTTCGCTACTGTAGCCAATAGATCTTTTATAAGTGGTAATGGATATAATGGCTCCTTACAAATAGCATTCAACCCCTGAAAGTCCACACATAACTTAGCCCGCCATCCTTCTTTTCCCTAAACAAAACCGGGGCTGCAATATGTGCTCTTCCCAGCTTTAATCCAATTTAGTACGATGGAATTCGCACTTTAAATAACACTGTAAGGCAGAAGCTTCCAATGCTAACCTAGACTGGTTGGGATACCATTCTTGTTGGATGGAAAATTTGTTGCTTGACATTAAAAACCCTTGAAACCTGCTTTCTGCTCTGCATGTAATTTGTGTGCAAATCTGCAAGTATTCAAAGACCGGCTGAGAGCATCAAATTAGGGATGCACTTATTCAAGTATGGGATAAAATTGCTCACATGATCTTTTTGGGGGTTCACTACTGCATTAAAATCGCCTACCAGAAATATATTTTCATACTTCATGTCTGTCAGTTTCCTATATAGTTTATGCTTAAAATCCCTTCTGTTTTTCATTTGGTGCATATATAACTGTAAGTATTACTTTCTTACAGTGTATTATTATTTCAAGCATTAGAATTCTGCCCTACTCATCTGCATAAGCCTGTTTTGATTGTAGCTGTTTTCTAACATATACCGCTATCCCTCTTTTGTTGTTGTTGTTGTTGTTGTTGAGCCAAGGATAAATATAAATTTCCCAATTTTGCTGATGTTAAAATTTTATTATAGTGTTTTTGTATATGTGTTTCCTGAAGACATATGATGTCTATGTTTTGTTTCTGTAGTTAATATTTTTTTTCCTTTTTGCTAGTGAGTTAATCCATGGACATTTATAAAGATTAGCTTGATTTCTTCTTCCACCCTATTTTTGATATATTACTTGTTGGTGTCTGTTTGCTCTTCTCTCTCTTATTTTGTTCTTACGACCTCTCTTGTTGTTCAATTTCCTCTTGTTCTCTTTCTTCTTGTTCTCTTTCTCTTTCCTCTAACTGTTGTCCTTCCTGGCTTCTTTGCTGACTTGATCTTCCTCTGATGTTACATAAATGTCGAAGAATTCCTGTGCTTTCTCTATACTGTCTATTTTGAATTTCTTTTCCTGCTACGATATCAACATCCCTTCTGGGATGAGCCATCTGTTTATTCAATTGTGACTCCAGGTATTCCTTTAAAAAAAAATAGATTACAGCATTTTGAAAATGCCTATCCAAAGCCAATGTCTATTCAATCAAAAAGTCCAGTTTTCTGTATTTTTAACATTTTCCCCTTTATTTTACTTTAGTTCCTTCTTTCTATTTCTAGTACTTTATAATTCTACTACAGTGTTAGGTCGCTGCCAGTTTAAAATCATTAAGAGTCCTCTTTTCTGAGTATTCTTATCAGGGTTGCACATAAAAGTTCAAAAGTATTCTCTCACCCAGTTCACACACCATTCGTCTTTTCGCTCCTGTACTGTCTTGGGTATTGAGACTGTCTCCGGCTTCATGGCAGCCATTTTGATTGCCACTGCGCTCTGTCTTTAGTTGAGGTGGATTTCCAGATCAGGGAGGAGAGATGGGGCTCTTCTCGACCTGTCAGGCAGTCCCCTTTACTTCACCACCCTTTCAGGCTATGACTCCAATTGGAGCTCGAACTCGAAATGGGGCAGTGGAGCTCATGATCCTCGCTTCCAATAGCACCAGAAGTACAGCCAGAAGCCAAGAATCTAACTTCTTGATAGATGTGACAGCTTGTGCTTTCCTTTTCTTTTTCTGACCTGATAGAATACTACTTAAGATGCTATTCTGTGTAAAAAATATGTACACTTGCTCTCATAAATATTACCTGCTGAATAACTAAGCTACCTAAATAATACTATATTTCTCTAAAAATACTACCTACCCCAAAAACAAACCCTATGATGATTAGCTTATTTGGAGTGGGTCTTATATATGCCCTACCCCCAAAAAAGCTCTAGTGAAGGGGTGGGCGTGGCCAGAACAGGAAGCAGCTGTTTCCTTCCCCAGTCATCTCCTGGCTGCTTGGCCCCTTAATCAAGCCTATGGATCAGCTGAGCCAGCAAGGGCCAGAAGCTGCTTCTCCTTCCTTCTCTCCGGGTGCACTCTGTTCCTTTCAAGCAATGTCACTTGAGAAAAAGACCACATCCCAGGATTGCAATGTTGAAGGCTTGGGTAGGAGTCTATTTGGGATGTCTGTCTGTGCTGAGCTTGATGAAAGGATGGCAAACAGAAAAATCCCCCTCCCCAATTTCCTGCCATTTGCCAAAAAGGTTCCATTCAGAGCCTTCAGCATTTCAATCCTGGGATACGCTGAAGGCTCGGAATGGAGCCTTTTTGACAAATGGCAAAAAAATGGAGAGGGGTTTTTTTCTGCCTGCCATCCTTTCCTCAAGCTCAGCACAGACTACCAGCTTCGTGGATGGCTTCCTACAACCCTTTGGGAAGCTGGCAAAAGGAGCCATTCACCCTTCCCACGTCCTACTGGTACATGGGAAAAAGTGAACACCCCCCCAAAAAGAAGCCCTAGCCATTTTTTCAGGAGTCAAAAGAAAAAAAGGCCCAGTCTTATTTTCTGGGAATCACGGTATTTTAAAATGGGAATTAGAGTGGGACCTGGAATCGTTTTATTTCTTATTAGCTGATAATCTGGCGTTGCCCAGGTATTTATTTATCCCAATCCTGTATTAGACAGAAAAGGGAATTATAGCTATTGTGCCAAAGCAATAGTAGAATATACAAATTATAAATGGTTTTTTTAAAAAAGAACCAATCCCCCTTACCAAAGGGGAGCCCTTTGTAGAGTACTGTGAAGCCATTACCATGGCAACTCCACTGTGCTGTATAGTAGAAGGCACAACAGGTTGTATCTTAATGGAACTTGAATCCAAAATGCACACACTCACTGTCAAAAGTACTGTGATTTGACACCATAGATATACTTCATTCCTTTCCATTTCAGCGGCCCAGGCATTTCAGAGTTATGCTGGAACATCACACCCACACCCCGAGCAATGTTAGGGGTGTCTTATCCCCACACTATTTTGTTCCAGAGAGTAAGTCATCATGCACAAAGTATGGTTGAAATTGCTCATGGCATAGCAGTTATGCTGGAACACACACACACACACACATTCACACACATCCATTTTTATATAGATATTTGTTTCTGAGGTACCTTTCTTAAAAATACTTTTATTGTGAGCTGCCCAAAATCAGGGAATTGGGCAGCAAACAAATTTATTAATAAACGTTAGAAACAGACCCATTAAAATTAGTAAAACATACCTTACACACATGAACAAAGCCACCATTACCTCTGTTTTAGCAATAATTATATTATTTTTGTTTTTTGCAGTTGACAACATATGGTACTCCAAAATTTGTAAAAATAATGCATTTTGATGGAGATGAATCCTAACGTTGAATTTTGTTCAACCACTGCCTTTTTCAGAATGCTGTAGGAAACTGCTTCTTGACAATACTTATTTTTTGACATTAGCTGCTTGTGTAATATTCATTGCAAGACTATGGATGAATCCACAACAGAAATTGGTGTGATGACAAAGTAAAGTATCTAGTGCTAGTATATTTTTCTAAAAAAGGAACATTAGGGGGGTAGTTAAGTATATAATATTGCATGTTGAGCCCAAATAGAGATGGAATTCAGTTACAAGTCCTTTCTTCAAAACATTATTTATAGTTGTTTATATAGAAGTTAAGAAAATTGTATAAATCTAAAAAAGGCACAAAAAATGTAACAACTGAATTAATATTTTCAGTTTTCACAAATGCATTTTCCTTGTTTTCCACTTGATGGAGTAATAGGACTTGATTATAAGAAGTTATTTTATTTGTGACTTGTGTCAAAGAAAAAGTACATGGATGTGTAAAAGTATATTTGGTTTCCATTCTATTGCTATCTCACTTAATTTGTCTCATAATCTTGGCTATTTAATTAGTTGGCCAGTGTTTTTGCTTTTCTCCTCTCCCCACCAAATAGATTTTTGGTGTGTGATATTATCAGTCCATCATCATTAGTTTTATTTTTAAAACATCTTTCCTATATTAATCTTTTATACAAATAAGGATGTACAGATTTTATATTGTAAAACCAGCTGTAATTCATATCACCTGTGAAAGCAAGTCTACAGTTTTTTTCACACCTAAAAGAACTTGTTTGAAATGTTTGTTTCAGTAAGTACCCTTTGATTTAATGTGGATGTCGATATTCAACTGCTTTAATATGCTTGTAAAATCTTTGTCACTTCTCACTGATAGGAAAGTATGTGATCAAATATGAATGTTTAGTTTTAACAATTTTTACACGCTTGTGCAGTTGTGTATATTATGTTGGTTCAAAATAATTAATTTTGATATGATTAACAAAGTATATTGCATTGCTTGTATAGTAAGAGGTGTTGTTATAAACAATAAAGGTTTTTTTACCTTTCATACATATCTTAGGTTTACCTTTTGATAAATAGTTGTTTTGTGACTACAATAGCAGATATTTTATTACATTGTCCAAACTCTGCTCTTAAAAGTCTGTCTGCAGATTTTGGCCAAAAAATTGCCTATTCCTTTAATTTTAAAAAAGGTAGATCTAAAAGCTAGCAGTTCAATGTACTAAATGCTATTCTAGTAGAAAAAATGTTGTAATTGAAAGTATACAGTACTTGTTCTTTGTATATAAACTGAGCCTTAATCTATCTAATCCTTCGTATCAACAAAATAGGGACACATTTGCCAAAAATAGTTCCCAGTGATGAGTTGACCAGATGTTTTCTGAGATGTAGATACTCTGCAGATGTGGTAGGCAGATATTATCATTTCCCCATTAGAAATACAAGAATTAGTATCCCTTAATTTCTGGATCAGCTATGGTTAAAGCAACAGAACAGAAACTAGAAGACTGAGTTCTTGTTTCAGTTTAGGCATGAAAGCTTCTTGGGTAACTTTTGGCCAGTTACTTTCTCTAAGATAGACTGTCAAACTCAAGGCCCGCGGGTCAAATGTGGCCCACGGGATGCTTAAATCTTGCCTGTGGGCCCAGCCTGGAAATAGCAAAGGACTGGCCCACAGTGCCTCTGCTAGCAAAAATGGGGCGCGAAGGGGTGTGTGCGCCCCCACCGTGCCCCATTTTCAGCCTGGGCGGCCTCCTGCAGCACTCTGCCAGTCAAAATGGGGTGCAAGGAGCCATGCACACCTCGTTTTGCCCAGCAAAGTGCTTCAGGAGGCATCTGTCCCATCTCACCCCCCCACATACACACCTGGCTGGCTGCGGAGGAGAATTACAGTACTGATTAGGCCCTCAAAGAAATCCAGTTTGACACCCCTGTTCTAAGACCAATTAATCTCATAGAGTTGTTATTGTAGAAAATGGGGAGGATGGAGTACATTCACTACCCTGAATTATATATAAAAATAGAAAAGTGAGATAAAAATACTTTTTTTTTACTCAAAATAACATTAGGGCAAACTCAATTTCACTGAAGGCTGCATCAGGGTTGAGTTTGACTGTGGGGGTGTGTGTGGCCAAGGTGTGTGTGGTCAGCTCAACATCACTTATGTCAGGGGTGCCTATGGTGGCCCAGGCGGAGCTGGGGGAGTCCATTGCTGAAGAACGGAGGAAGTAGAGACCATAGAGAACAACAAACTCTTATCCTCCAGAGGAGCCTCATCATCCCTCTCAGGCCATGCAGAAAGCTTCCAGATGGCAACACAGGCTGTCCAGAAGCCTAGGCAGCAGAGGGCAAGCACCCAGCCTGGCCCCCAAGCTCCCAGGCACTGCAAGCCCACAGCCCAGCTGAACACCGCTTCCCTGAGGACTGTGCTTACCTCCTAGGTTGCTGCTGTTATTCTCATTCTCCTTGGTGAGGTTGCTCAGGGTGTGTACAGGAGGGCAAAGTGTGTGGGTCAGTGGGAGGCCCACTCCCTTCTCCTTCCAAGGAGACCCAGCTTTGTAACCAAAGCATCCTCAGCAATAGGATGGAAGACCAACAGATGTCAGGAGGAGGAGACGAGGATGGCGAAAGGGCAACAGGGTCACTGATGGCCAAGTGCGAAGGCAGGATTTCTTTAAAAACCTCCCTCCCTCTCAATATAATCTTCCTTCCTTCCCTTTTTCCCATTTCTTTTTCCTTCCCTCTTCTTTCTTCTTCCTTCCCTTCTTTTTCCTTCCTTGCTCTCATCCCCTTTCCTTCTTTTTCTTTCCTCTTCTCCTTTTGTGTCCCTTCTTGGATGCTCACATGCAAAAGGGGAAACATTTCTCAATGTCCCCTTGCCTTGTGATCAAATGCCACTTTTGCTAGTAGTTTGTTTTGCTAGCATTCTGCTAGTGAAAATGGAGCTCAGGATCACCACATTTTTGGCTGCGACAGTTCCTGCAGCACTCTGCCAGAGAAAACAAGCTCTATTTCCTGCTGCGATGGACTCCTACTGCTCTCTGTCAGTAAAAACTGAACCCAGGAGAGCTGTGAAAGCCTCCTGAAGCGCTTTGCCAGTGAAAACAGAGCTCAGGAGGGCTACATGCATTTTCGGCTGCACCAGCCTCCTGCAGTCCTCTATCAGCAAAAATGGAGCTCTGGAGGGCCACATATGGCCCTCCCAAGTTCTGTTTTCGCTGGCAGAGGCACCACGGGCCAGTCTTTCACTGCTTTCAAGGCGGCTCTGTGGGACCCATCTAAGCATCCCATGGGCCTTGAGTTTGACAACCCTGATCTATGAAGATACTGGTGTTACTGCCTTACAAGAAGGCTAGGAACATAAAAGTTTAAGCATGTATGGTTGCATAGCAAGAAACAGGTGTTTATGGTGACTGAATCATCTTTCCATACTGCAATATAGAATTTAATCTCATGGTCTGTTTGTCCCCATGACCATTGCTATTAACTGCAATAATTTTTTCAGCTACCCACATTTTTCAATTCTTTTATTAGCTATTCCACACATTAGGTCACATTAGGTAACGATTTTGAGAAGTGATTGTGTGATATCTAAAAGTAGTCAATTTTGACAGCCAGTTATTAGGGAAAGACTAAAAAAACATTTTAAGCATTCTGATACTTAGTTGACATGATAATTCATTAGGAATATGCTTGTATATTTTTGTCTAGAGGTTGGGTATTGGAAGTCAAGTAAGTGACTTGGGGCCAGTCATTCTCCTCAGCCCTTGGAACATTGCAATGCAAACCACTTCTATAAACAGTGCCTAGAAAACTGCATAGACTTGTTTATTTATTCACCTGAAGTCAAGTCTAACTCAGTCAAACAAAAAGAGAGGAAAGGCTCCTATATTTTACAGGTCCTTCTGAGTATAACACCGATCAGTGGTAGGGGAGGTGTAGATAGCAAATTACTATTTTTTCGATAATTTTAGAACTAGGGATTGCTCAATGAAACTATTAGTGATAGTTCAGTGTGAGTAAATAAGAGTGTGTGTGCACGTGTGCATCTTAAAATGAGATTGTTAAGCAAAGGCCATCAACGCCAAATACAGAACTAATTAAAATACATTAAAAAGATGTGGATAAGCACTAGTACAGAGCCATTAAGACAGATAGTATTTGGCTTGCAATGGCAATTGAACCCAAGTTGCCATTGCTTAGTAATTCTGGAAGCCTGATTGCTGTTGTTAAGTGAGGACCTCATGTGACTTTTGACTTCCTGCTAGCTTCCCCATTGACCTTACTTGTGCAAAGCTGGTTGGATTTTGTGAGCATGTGACCATGGCTTGCTACAGTGTTGTAACTGTGTGCTGTGACCATGGGGACATTGTAGTGACTGGAACTTTGAGGACAAGTCTTAAGTATCATTTGTTCAGCTTTATTGCAATATTGAACAGTTACTGAAGAAATATTTATAAACGTAAGAATAACGTGTACATCTTTTTTGCATTCATATGCTGAAGCTGTACTTTCTCTTCATCTGTTGCCACACAGCAGTATTTTGTTAAACCAATTAATCAAAAGTATATTTTGTATAAATTAAGGAGTCTTTTAGTCTTTTATAGTGAGATATTGCAGCCTTCCTCTTGTCTTTGAATCATTATCTTTTGAAGTTTATCTGCTTAAACTTTTAAAATGTGTTTTAGTGAACGCATTCAGCAGGTATACAGGGAACTGAAGAGGGAGATGTCTAATTTGCATCTGGTGACTAAAGTGCAAGCTGAGATGCTGAAGAAACTGAAATTGATTCCATCTACAACTAAGAAAGGCAAGTACATATTTGCGTAGTTAAAAATCTGAAAACAATGCATAGAATTGTTGAAATTTTGAAATGCAGCTTGTTACTATATCTTAACTCAATTATATCAGTTTAGACTGATAGGTCTCATTTGTATTGTAATTCCAATCTGCTTTCTTTCTGTAGCTGATCAACCTCACACAAAGATGTTGCTGATGCTGTTTTCCATTTTATGCTGTATTCTCTTGTCATTTTCCTCTCTCAATCAGATGTTATCTGTATAAGGCTGAGGTGTTAATTGTATTTGACCCTTTATTGCAACTATTTTATATTTTTAAAAACATCACATAACTCTTCAGTTTTCAAATGTACTTTTACACACAGTTAACTTTTTAAGAATATAAAAACAAAAGCTATCATTTATTACCTTTTAATATGGTAATTTTTAATCTTAAGCTTCACTTTATACACAATATTTCTACAGAGAAAGTGCTTTTGATAATTAGATTGCAAACTTATTTTTAAATGGAAAATTCTTGACTGCTCAGGAAATTTTTTGCACTCTCAAAATTCTTTAAGTCACACTCTTTCTTCCAAGATTGAAAAGCACTTGAATAAAAATTGTTATGTTTTTATGTTAATGGAAGCCAAATTAAATATGTATATTTAATTGGCCCATGATGATGTCATAAGTGAAATAGATGAAAATTGCACTTTAAAATGAATTTAAGGGAATGTACAGTACTCTAACTCTGGTGTATTAAAAGTAAAAAAGGCCATCCATAAGGTACCGGTTATATAGGAATAAATAAGGGAACTGATCAAAGAAAGAACAAGGTTCCTACAATCACATGGCAGTAAGAGATAAATTTGTAATTAGAAGAACAGATATCTACTAAGTACTGTTAATAGCATCTGAATTTTATTAAGTGTAAATGATTCACAGTAGCCCCCAAATTAAATATATTTGGTTCTTTCCACAGTGCCATCCTATACCTCTGTTCAGCGTATTGAAGATCTTGAAAGGGATGCTACTAACCTCCACTTAGGTGCTTCTGGAGCAATATGCAGAAATAGATTACTTCAAACAAGTGGTGATGTTTTTGGTAATCTTGCATCATCCTCACCATGTACTAATGAGAAATTTAGTTCTGCATGTGACTCTCCATTTCTGGAACATAACTCCTATGGAAAAAATTCTCTGGAAGATAATTCTTGGGTATTTCCAAGCCCTCCAAAACCTAGTGAAACAGTATTTTGGGAAATGAAAAACAGAGTGACTCACTTAAACTTTCCAGGAAATAACTTAGATCAATATAACCAAAATTGCTTGCATAAGAGCTAAGAGCAGAAGGAGGAACTTGAAAGTAGTCCTCAATAAGGCCTTGAACTTGTTAGTAGAAAATAAGAATGGAGAGGAATATAATCAACTTTCAGTCTGCATGAGATTTTCCCTGTTATCTAAACTTGAAAAACAGTGAATTCAAAGAAATATGGTGAATGAATCTGTTATTTTCTCAATTTTCTGATTGCACATTGGCAGATTTCTAAAATATTAAATTGTGGAATAAAACAAAAACATCATGTGGTATGAATAATATTGTTCCAAAGTATGTTACATTCAAAAATTTTGACAAGCTATGAGAAGGATTTAGTTTTTGGACAAGTTTTGATTTAAGCTCGGGTAATAATATATTCAATTCTGAATATATTCAATTCCCTGGCTTTTGTATGATATGCTGAAAAGGAGTAAATAAATTATGTAGAAATTACTTTCATTCCTTTTTTCAATTTATCAACTTATCCTCATTACCCTATGATAAAAAAATTGAAATAGGGTAAAATGGAAAAGGTTCTAAATGCTGCAGTAAAATATTTCATCACTTCACAAATAATATTGTGTATTTATTGCTTCTTTTAGGGGGGATTTCCTGTCCAAAATGCAGTGATTGTTTTGAGGTGAAATATCCAGGCTCCTTAATACAGCTAGGAAGAACTGTAATATTTCAAATATTGTAATATTTCTATGATTCCACATTTCTGATATATTCTATACTAAAGAAGATGCATTTGATCCAAAATACTGGGTCCATTGGTAACCTCATTATTTAACAGCATTGAAATAATTTTACATCTTTTCTGTCTCATTTTATTAGCACTAAATTTCGGTTGAACTCGTATACTCTTAAATCATTAGAGAGGCTTTTATCAGTATATAAGTAGGTAGATTTCTAACAATAGTTTTATGTTCCTGGTATTTTGAGATGCTGAAACAGCAGGGGAAAAGGTCAGAAGGACCTGACAATATAATGATGGACCAGCTGCAAGTTTTGTTTACTTCAGTGCCCAAATCTCATCTGGTCATTCCCATATGTACAATTCATGTATTCTGCCATTTCCCATTTGTTTCTGAATGGATACTTGAAAGATGAATAGAGAAAAGTAAAATCTATACTAGAAAAAATAATTGTATGTTCCTGAAAGATAAAACTTTACATGTGGTTGTGTAGATGAACAGCACAACCATATCAGTGCTATCTTTCCTTTCTTCCTTTGCATTGCATTTGATATAATTCAATACTGGTGCTTTCTATCTTATATTACTAAAGAGAATATAATCTATGGAGGCAAGTGAAAGCATGGAGTTTTTTTCCTGTGTTAATGAATGGCACACATAAATAATGTTCCTCAGATTTTTTAAAATCTTGTCTTGTTCATCTTACCTTGTCTGTGATTAATGGAAATGGTGCCATGCAGGAATTTATTCTGACAATGAACATAGCTGACTCATGGGAGTACAATCCTCTTGTAGAGTAATAGAACAAACCCAATATGCATATAGTAAATCTAAGCCACTGATTTCAGCTGATAGAACCAACTACCTGTGTAATAAAAAGAAGTAGCAGTAGCCATTTCTCATGTGGCTGCATAGCTCTAATGTTTCTCAGGACTGCTTTTTTTGGATTAGATATTGAATAAGTTACCATTATTCAACATGCCAAGCCACTTGTTTTTAATGAGAGAGGATACAGCCATGTTTTTAAATAATTTGTTTTTGTTTGAAACAATTGGATGAAAATTGGTAGAAATCTTTTTTTATTTTGAATGCTCTGCACTGTATATTCACCTATACTAATTAGAATCTTAAATTTGAGCAAATTCTGATTATAACCCAATTCTGTATCTGAGTGCAAAACAAAATCTGGAGTGGTTTCATTGTTATAATTAGGAATGTGTAAACTTCTTTCAATTTAGGAATATAGCATTCTCTTCCCCTTCCGAATCAAGACATTCTTAGGGTAGAAAGGCTTTAAATTGACACTAACATTTAATTATTTCATTTATATATCTAAAATATCTTACTTAAAATTTATATTTTTAAAGAGATCAAAATGGAATACATTAGAAAAGGAAGTGAAGAAAAAAGAAAAAAAACTCTAGTACCAAATATAAAAGATTAGGTGAATCATTTCTAATCAGGCCTTTTTTATGAGTTGCTCTGAGACACGGAAATGATATTTTAATCTCTTAAAACTCCTTGATACAGAAACCCTATATTAATGTGGTTTTTCTTAAATGAAAGGAAACCTAGATGGCTAATTCATAGAAAATAAACATTTTTTTAAATCTGAGAAATGGTCACTTTTAGATTCTCACTACATTAAAAACTGAGTTCAAAGTCATGAAGTATCATGAAGCATTCATGAAATTATAAATCTGCTTACAAGGTAAATTTAATTAGAGTTTGCCTCCTAACTTACTGGTGCTAATGAAAAGATAATATGTTTTCTTTCAAGTTTCATGCAAATAGCACCATTTGAAAAATTATTTTGAGCTGACAATGTACTCTCGGAATGAGAATTTCTAGTGTTTGTCATAAGTAATAACTAGATTTAAAGATCAGCTATTTCTTGAAATAGCAGTCCCAAACTTTCTGGCTTGGCAGATCAATGGAGGTGGAGGGGGATAGTTCCATGTGAGCAGCAGGTGTACATATGAGTGTGCGCAATTCCATTTGCACTTGTGAGGATGAGCTTAATGTGCACAACTGCATTTGCACTTGTGAGGGTGAGCTTCATGTACAAGAACGAGTGTCCATCATTCATGCAAATGGAGCTTTGTGCATTGCCCAGTTCAAACAGGCCATGGCCTGGTAGTGGACAGTAGCCTGGGGGTTGGATATCCCTTATCTAAAAGACAACAGCATTAAAAGGATAACATCATTTTTTCCTTTTTTTTAAAAGCCCTGTGGCTCAATTTTCTGTAAACTCTCTAACTTTTTTATATTGATAGTCTGCTGATGCTTTTTAATTGGCTGAAATTGTAGCAGAACCCAAGAGCTAACAGGTTGCACGTGCACACCAAAAAGTTCAACGTCAAAGACTAGACTTTTTATATCTTCAGGAAATATATATGTGCATGTATACACATCCAAAACTGCTTGCAAGCTAAACTGCAGTACGCTGTTCATGCAATCTGCCCAATTGTTTGCGGACTTTCATATAGCAAAGTTCAGAGAAAAGCAATTTTCAAGGCAGACTTTTGTCTGACCATATGTTTAAATGTTCTTTCAACACTTCCTTGCCCCATTCATCCTGGCTAAAACTGATAGCAACAGGGACTTGACTTATCTCTGCTGCACTGTTTAGAAAAGTTTGAAAAAAGCAACCAAATCAGAAGTCATAAAATAGTTGCCTAACTGTAGGAGTCAGAATGGACTGTGTTTTGTTTTTCATACACAGCACACTCAGAGCAGTAATTAAGAGGGCAGGTTCCAAAGGCATAACATTTTATAGCTCAATATTCTTCACTGATCAATCTTTTGCTGCCCTAGCTCCTTATTTCAGATATCTTTAAAAAAAGGGACCATCTATTTTATATATAGTTACTCAACCAGCTGATTAATTCAAAAGAATGTGAAAGCTGGAAATTCTTTGCCATGTGCATAGATTTCTTTGCAAATGAAATGAGGGAATAAGTATATAACAATGAAAAATCAGTTAACTTTCAGTCTTTATATACTGCTTACTTAATATGACATAAGTGGTACAATGTATTTTGTGATATAATATACTTTGTTAGGGGGAAAAGCAAAACACTAAAATTCATAAAGCATTATTTTCATATATATTGGATGAGAAAAAAAATCCCTGAGAATCATTTTTACCATATATATTTGAAAAGGGCTGCATAAGAAGTTAAATAGAGAAACATTTTTTTGTTATTTGATGCTCTTACAATAGCCCTTTATAAAGGTCAACCCCACATTATAAAGCTCATTCTGTTTCCCACTTTTGTCTTGGCTTTCACATCACCTATACTCTACATTTTGAAGGTAGAATAGATGAATATCAGATGTAAGGTAATGTTGACATTGTCTTCATTCTTCAAATATTGTATTTTAAATTTCTCACAAATCCAAGATCTGCAAATGGAACAAAATTTATTTCCCTAAATACCATTTTTCCTGAAAATAAAACTATCTGGAAATAATCCCTAGAGTTTTTTCCATGTGCGCCTAATATAAGCGCTGCAGCCAAAATAAGCCCTACTTAAGAGCTTGATCAGCCAGACGGCCGGCTATTTTGTCTGGTTGCTCACAGTGCCGCAGCCATGAGGCAAGGCAAGATGGCAGAGTGTTGCTGCTCCCATGCCCAATTAGAAACCTGTTTTCCATGTACACAAATGCCTCAATAATAAGAGCACTAGAGCCTTAAAAGCAAAGCACAGTTTGGTATTCAACATCTCATTACTTCATGTGTAACTTAAACTAATCAGCCAACTTATAGTCAGTAAGGAGCAGGCTGAGCTCTGTTATTCCTGTCCAAAAGTACATATTTTCTTGATAAGAGATATTTACTGATGCATGTTACAGAAAGATTAGCAGAATGGCTTATTTTCATATTTAACAAGCAATTTATATAGATAGCCCTCAATGTATGACAGCAATTGAGCCCAAAATGTCTGTTCCTAGTGAGACAGTTTGCTTTATTTTACTATCTTTTTTGCCACGGTTGTTAAGTGAATCACTATAGTTGTTAAATTAGTAACACGGTTGTTAAATGAATTTGACTTTCCCATTGACTGCTTGTCAGAAGGTTTCAAAAGATAACATGCATGGCAACTGGGACACTGCAACTGTCATAAATGTGAGTCAATTGCCAAGTATATGAATTTTGATTTGTAACCATGGAGATGCTGCAATGGTTATGTGAAAAACAGTCATAAGTCACTTTTCAGGGCTGTTATAACTCTGAACAGTCACTAAACTAACTTATAAGTCAACAACTATCTGCATTCTGTTGTTTTTTGAACCATTCATTTCCCTTCCTAAAAGCTTTCCAATAGCCTTCTTAAATTCAGTGATTATTAGATGGGTTGGGACTTCAAAATGAGGATTATATTTTCATGTATCTAACACTCATCAGGTAATCTGTAGGAACTCTTCTCAAGCAATTCTACTTTTAAAATTTTGTGTGGAATTTCTCTAAAAGATACTCATTCAGATGTATCATTCTTTGGAGGACATTCATGTGACAAATCAAACCCTAATAGGTAGTTAGAGAGCGAAGAAATCTTGCAAAGGACCTCTGCTCTGTTATTAATCACGTGCAACCAAATATTTCACCTGTGATAGAATCAAAAGTGGAATGCCATTAACATTAAAAAAGAACTATTGGAATCAGCACACAATCTTCCCTTTCCAAAGAACTCCATTCTATCGTATTTTAAATATTGTAAAATTTATATTGTCCAAATAAATAAGAACAAAAGATGTAGATTTATTTTGCGGTGTCCTGAAAAATAGGTATATACAGTGACTGAATGTGCTGCATGTGCTAAATGAACTGAGGAATTACTTCTGATTTACTAAATTGAATAGCCAGATTTGATTAGCATAGGCATGTTCTTCAGGATTTCTGTATTTTAGTTTCATTTATTTTGAGAGATTTAGACTAAAGAAATCAGAAAGAAGTTGCTGTGCTTACATAAGTTCAGGTTTCAAATGTCAGCCATACAACTTGCCTAGGAGCTAGTAGAATGCTCCTGATGAGGAACACCTTGTGCTGCCCTGTGTTCTTCCCTGGTTTTCAAATATTCAGCCTTGCATTCTTCATAAAATGCTGGATCACTATAGCTAAAAACATAGGCAAAATATGTGTATTAATTTATCCACTCAATTACATGGAAAAGTAATAGAGCAAGAAGGAATAGTGCTGGGAACCCTCTTAACGCCAACTATTTAAAGCAGGGGAATCAAACTCTATTTCATTGAGGGCCGCATCAAGATTGTGTTTGATCTCGGAGGTCCAGGGGTTTGTATGGCCATGGATGGGTGTAGTCATAATGGGCTTGGGCATGGTGGGTGTTTGACACACACTCAAGGTGCATTTTTTCTCCTTCTTTCCACAGTTCTTTGCTATAAACATTTTCTTATCTCTTTTACCAGATATTACTGGCAAACATATTACTTATTCTTCATAATCCACTAAACCTTTTATTTCTAAATTTATACCCCTTGTTTAATAATAAATTGCTTTTTCAGGCAAAAAAGATATTTATAATATTGTATTTTTATTATTCAATTAATTAAAAAAATACAATAGCATAAATAACATGATAATTGTCCTAGCAAGACCTAACAGCAGAAGTAAATTTCTAGAATAGTAAATAGAAATGGCTGTCAATTATAGATTGCTGATTAAATGGATCTACAGTATGTAAAATCTGGCATTATTAACATAGGATGTTGCTTGTTTTCTATCCAGAGACTACGCTTAAGAGACTACACTTAAGACTACGTAACTGTAATCCAGTCCAATCCAGTCCTCCTCCATCACTCTACTAGCCAAAAATGGGTCATGCAGAGGCCCTGCATAGCCTGTTTTCAGCCATTAGAGTACTGCTGGAGGCTGCAAACAGGCCACACAGGAACCTTGTGGTGCTTCCGCATGGCCCATTTTCAGCTGGCAGAGTGCTGCTGAAGGCTGTGGAGGCCAAAGAATGGGCTGTGGGAGGGGGGGTTATGGTGCCTCTGTGTGGCCAGTGTACCCCTCACACCCATGTCCTATGGAAGGCTTTATTTGCAAGTTCTTTGCACGCACAAACATTTTCCCTGGGTCTGGAAGCCAAGTAGTTGTGCACAAACACGAATGGGAAAATTCAAAGTAGCTACTATATGTTGAACCTTTTGGAGGATGTGGATGTCACAATAAACCATGGAAGGGAACAATGTTAGGCCTTGTGAAATGTTTTGCAAAGCCCTACTATGGAAAAATCATAGGC
Source organism: Pseudonaja textilis (assembly GCF_049901715.1). Lineage (NCBI taxonomy): Eukaryota > Metazoa > Chordata > Lepidosauria > Squamata > Elapidae > Pseudonaja > Pseudonaja textilis. Next base: position 47,619,299 of record NC_142008.1, on the reverse strand, counting down.
ATGAGTGAACAATTTTGTCTATTAAAATAAAAGCATATAACCCAGCAGGTACAAAATTCAGTAATGGAAGAATATAAACTTCCCCACGGGAAAGAAAAAGAAAACAGATACTCCTCATTTCCTGACCAACTATTTTAGTGATCTAAGTTATGATGGCACTGAAAGAGGAATCTATGACAGGTCTTAATGGTTATAGCTATCACAGCATCTCGACAGTAACTTGATTGTGATTAGAGTGCTGGGCAACTGATTCACAATTATGATAGTTGCATTATCCTGTAGACACATGATAGCCATTTGTGACTTTCATTGCTGATAAAATCAATGGGGAAGTTGGCAGGAGTTTGCAAATAGTCATGTAACAATTGCAATTGGAAGGGCCACAACTGCTGTCCTAAGTTTTTGCAGTCATATGATGTTGTGCTTTACATTCATAAGTTAACCCTTAGTTGTTGATCCTAATTACCACGATTAAGCATTTGTATTCTATCCAAGATGGAATTCTCAATTATTTAACAATATATTAGCCTGTAACCAATTTCTGGTAAACAGTATAAGTTTCATTAACAGAACCTGATACATTTAATTAAATTTACATTTTGTCTTAGTTTACCTTTTCCTTTTTTGTTGTAATATCTGACTTAATCCTCCATAGTAGTACAGAACATTTCAGATCCCTTTACGAAACTGAATTTCCATATTGACAATCTTAATGCAATTTTAAAAACATTTAAACAGTTTAACTTTGGTGTGTTTTTTTAAATGGAAGAATCCCTGTCCAATACTTGCCTCCCCCCACCCAAGACAAAATCTTATTTACGTAAACATTTTTTCATTTTTCCTTACAACACAGGATTTTTTTAAGTTATCTGTTTGATTTTGTTTAACATTCCCTTAATGCTCAGTCAAGTCAAATCATTTTAAAAATAGAGACACCATACATAATTATCTTTCATATATCATAAACTTTCTGAATAAATCTAACAATTCTACAGCTTTCAAATATATGCAATAAATAAATCATTTTGGTCTTAAGAGAATGAAGCTGCCATTTGTTTCCCTAATGTGTTAGGCAGACAACTCCCATTATCATAGACCACTATAATCCAATTAGCTGGAGATGCTGAAAATTGGAGTTTAACTTGACTGGACAATGGCTGTGATACAGATATTCCTCCTCAAAATATCCATCATGAAGAGTTGTATTCTTTTATGAAGAATCTGCTACACTGATGGCAACAAAAAGAACAAATGGGGGGAAATGATAGGGAACAATTAAATAAAAAACAGTGCTAGTTATCTCGTGTTCTGATATAGATTTTCCCAACTTAAAGCCTTAGATTTGTCAGCTAGCCAATACAATGTTAATATCGAAGAATTAAAGCAACATCTGTATCATACCATTTAAAAAAACCACAACCCAGCAATGGATGCTTTGAAGGGTGGATATTTCCCATTCAGTGCCTTTATACTTACTAGCCAGTGAGACATTCTTTCAGCAGTTTGTTTTCCTTTTGGCATTTTATCACCATAAGAAAACCTGTGTCTTTGCAACATTTGGTAAAGTCTGAAAAAAAACAAAGAGATGCAAAGTGGTTATGCTTCAGCACAGGAACAGGTTAATATATCCTCATAAGAATGATCCTTATTTTTGTGATTGGTGCTTAAATTATTCATTTATAGTAGAAGTTCCTCCTACTTATTATTACATTATAATATAATATCATACATTAAAGAATGTGCGATAACATGGGCTAAGAATTTTTGTTATACTATATAGATGAATCAGTGGAAAATGTTATTAACGGATTGAAATTTACATTGTTATATTAAAACGATTTTTTATAAAATGGTGCATCATTGGTATATGACGTCAAGAGAAATTATCCAGAAGGTATAAAGGCATTTCAAATGTATGCTCAAAATATGAACAATGTCCATCATGTCTGGTGCACAGTAAAAAAGCTTTAAAAATGGATTCAATTATATGTATTGATAGATAGTTTTAAATAAATAATTAATTGAATCTAGAACATTTCTTTTAGGATTAATGGGTAAACAGAAAAGAGTCTTATAAGATTATTTCAATTTTTCTTTACTGTGATGAGATTACTATATGCACTAAGTTGGAAATATTTGATATTATTGATAGAGGAATGCTTGGTGAAATTGACAGAATTTGCGATATAGACAAATTGACTTCTTTAATTAGAGAAAGATCATTACTGGCATTCATTGGAAACCCTGTACCGGCCTTTTGTGTGAGAAAGATAAGGATTTTGTGATTTACAGTTTTAATGATTAGAAAATAAGTTATAAAAAGAATAGAGTTATGATGTAATTATGAAAGTGGTTTGACTAGAGTTATATGCATATCTGCTGATATTGGAAGCAATTTCTTTATATATTTCATGCTTTCTGTCTTTTTGCTTTTGTTTTACTTTTTCCATTTTTTTTTCTTTTTTACATTCATCCTGTTTATTTTATATGACTAGCACATTTTGTAAATGACTGTAAAACTGCCTAGAATCACCTTTACAAGATGTATGGCATAGAATTTTAATAAATAAATAAATGATTTTTTTTTCTTTCTTTGAATGTATTTGATAAATAAAAATCATCAATAAAAATTATTAGAAAAAAATATTCATTGAGAATATTTTTCTGAATGAAAATTTGGTGAATTTTGGTTTCTGAAAAGTTTAACTAAAAATGTTACTCATTTTAAAAAAGCAACATAGTAAGATTTCATATTTATATTGAATCTCTTTAATGCTGAGATTAGAGGCAAACAAGGCATAATTGGAAGGTGCTGCCAATTTCTGCCAGTAAAAAACTAGGTATGCTAATTTTTTTTAACTAAGCCAGAGTTCAGAGTCCTCCAAAGCAACCGTGTTTTATCAGAATTATCCCTGCCCATTGACATGCTGTCATGATACATAGTTGTATCCTGTTCTGGCACTAAGTACTAAAGTTACTTACATGGAAGGAAAAAAAGAAAAGAGGAGTGAATCATAGCTATGAAACAATTGTAAGCCCTGTTTTTATGGTACTTTAGTGGTTACAGTTAAAGAAACTATAGGGGTAAAAAAAACTTCTAATATTGGCACTATTAGCACCCTTCATCTACAATCAGTAGCAAACATGGACTTCCTTTATCCTATCACTCACCAGTATCTGAAATCTGCTAATTTTCTCTCTGGCAGGTCATATAAACAGTAGGAAATATACAATTCAATGATTCACATAGCAGATTTGATCCAATCTAACTTTCTGCAATCTGCTTCTCCCACTACTGATGGTAGGCATATTATCTCTGAACCTGAAAATAATATAGGCTCAGTTCATATTTCACACTGGTCATAAACATATTTTCTTTTACTAAATAGAAAGCATAAAGTTGGTATTTATGGTTTAGAGTTATCTATGAATTTATCTATGGTTTGTGCTGGCTTAGAGTGGGAGCTGATTCTTGCTTTTATCAATTAAAGGCCCTGCCCCAGGTGGGAAATCCACGGCCACTGGCAGTGCCGCCATCCTCTCTTTCCCTCCCCTCTTCCCTTCCTGGGTGTGAAGGGAGGGAGGAAGGGAAGAAGGAAGTAGACAGGAATGAGAGGGGGAGGCAGGGAAGAAAGGCGAGGGGGGGAGGAGGAAGGAGATGGAAATGAGAAGGAGGAAAGCAGGGAAGGAAGGGGGAGTGGGGAGGAGGAAGGAAGGAAGAAAAAAAAGGAATGAGAAGGAGGGAGGCAGGAAGGGAGGAGGGGGAAAGAGGAAGGGAGGGAGGGAGGGAGAATGAAATAAGGGTCTGAGGGAAGTCCTGCCTTAGCACTTGGCCATCAGCAGCCCTGCTGCACTTTTGCCATCCCTTTGCCCCCTCCTCCTGGCCTCTCCTGGCGGTCTCCCATCCTATTGCTAAGGATGCTTTGCTTACAAAGCTGGGTTTCCTTGCATGGAGAGGGAGTGGTCCTCCCTCTGACCCATGCACTTTGCCCTCCCACACCTACCATGAGCAATCTGGCCTAGGAAAGTAAGCAGTCTTGAGGAGTAACAGCCTTGAGGTGATAAGCGTGTTCGGGCATCTCCTTGGGGATGAGGGGCTGGATCCCCAATTCCAGCCTTTTCTAGGCCCCAACAGGAGGCAGAGGACCATGCTGCTGTGTGTGGAAACACAGAGGAGAAAGTTTGCAGTAAGTAGTTTCCTCCAAGTCCAACTTCTGCCTTGAACTTCTGGAAAGGAGGAGGGAGTGGGAGGGAGCTGTGTGTGGGAAGGCTGCCCTTAACAGCCAACATCCTTACCACACACAATTAGAAAGGGGGATTCCCTTTCGAGAAAGTCAGTCTCCCTCGTGAAAGACCAGAAGCACTGCTCTTCTGCCTTCTCTAGCTCTCCAGAGATCTATCAAGGCAAAGTTGGGCTCAGAGGAAACTGCTTCCTGCAGGCTTTCTCATCTGCGCTTCCACACACAGCAACATTGTCATCCACCTCCTGCTTTGCTGGGAGGAGGCACCGGACAGGGAACACCAACAATGTTTGGGAATGTGAGAAGAATGTCTCCTTTGTCATGCTGTGCACAAGCATACATGTGCACACACAAACACACCATTCTAAGCTTGGAGACTTTTATCCACATCTAAGCTTGCAACTGCCAATCAAGCTTGAGCTTGGGGAGAAGGTCCTCTCCTTCCTCTGTAGATAAAAGTGCCCAAACTTGGAATGCTGTATATGTGTGTTTATGCACACGCATGTGCTTGGCTGCCAGCAGTTTGGGGAGATGAGGAGCTTGTGTTGCACGAAATTGTCCGCACATCGAGTTAGCCAGTACAACTTGTTCTGTCCTGACCTAGTCATCCCAAGTCAGCCACGCTCAATGAGCAACATCAAGCTGACCACACCCACACAGTCATGCCCACCTGGCCGCTGTGAGTCGTCAGTCTTATATGCAACTGGCTGCCCTCTATGAAATTAAATTTGACATCCCTGGATTAGAAGGAAAATTAAACTTCTAAAATAAAAGCAGTTTTATACATCTGTTTTTCAAACAAGGATCTTTGCCCTGTAAAATCTGTATTATAGCATAAATGTTTACAACAACTTCTTAGTGAAGCATGCACAAGCACACAGAAGCATTAAAACAAAATTATTTCAAGTATTTTTTTGCATCAGTTAATTTAATTGACCAAGCTCTACTAAAAGGATACTTAAACAATAAAAATATTAATGTTAATAATATAAATATTAATTTCAGTAATGAAATTATGGAATTTCCCACAGACCTACTTGTCTCCTAGTCAATTAAAATATTATTTATCCAAGAATATAAATCTGCCTATGCATGTTTTATTTCATTAAAAAGAACCAACTTTTCTTTTATCAATAAAAGACAATGTAAAAACAGAATTACTATGGAAAAATACAAATCACAAACCAAATATAAGTAAACTTTAGAGTTTTCTTGTTCTATCGTCCACTGAAAAGCACAAGAGCAAATAAATTCTTTACAAGAACTACTGATAGCATATTAGCAACTTAGACAGTATTTAATCCTTACATTGTTTTCAAATTTGCTGAATAAAGCACCTTATATTAGCCATCTTGGAGGAAAGGATAATGACTTACTTATCTACTCATCCCTTCCATTCCTTACTGAAGAGATCTTAAAAATTTTCAGCTCTTTGATATCAGGTGAATATTATAACATTTTATTTGTAATAAATAGAAATTTCCAAATGTTGTTGAAATTTAGTGGGATTAAAGTCTTTTAAAATATCAATCATATTAGTATTTTACTACATTTTGCCAACAACAATAACCACAAACAGCTGCAGGTATTTTAATGCTTTCCTATAATTGCTTATCATAATTTTTTTAAAAAAGTTTCAAAGTGCCCAAATCATGAATCCAGGCTAAATTATATTCTGTTCAATTTCCAACTTGAATCAAAGTGGAATTCATTTGCACAGGCCCAGAAAATAACTCCTAGTAGGGGGAAGTATTTCATTTCCTCATTTAATGATGCAATCTAATCTGCAATGTTAGCCCTTCCTGGCCTGCTGCCTCAAGCTTTTATAAGCTTGTTTAGCAACAGGGTTGTAATTAGGATTTTCTTATCATACTATGTAACAAATTAACACAGTTCATACTTGACTTTCTTTTCAATATTATCAAACTATTTATGAAATTGTATTCCTTTCTAACAAATTAAAGAGTGAAAACTGTCTCTTTCATACTGCTTTCAACAAATCACACCCTGTGTGATAACACTCTTAGCCTTTGCATAGTATTCTGTATTGCTGTTTCTGATGCCCAGAATCATGTAGACTATTTGTTCTGCGGTCAGAAAGCCAGTGAAACTTCACACTGTGCAGTAAATACAACATATATTCTGTTACACATATAAATACTCTTTGACGGAAATTCTGAAAATGAGTGGCTCTCATATAGCAGACACATCAGCACTCCTATTATGCAGACATGTGCAAAAAGTGTTTCATCACACACTAGGTTACATTCTTCTTTTAGTCTTAAATTTTTTAAAGAGGAAATTGCACATCCAATCTCCTATGAGAACTGTATTCATACTAAAAAAATGAATAACTTTACAATTATGGATAGTATATTTAATTGGTTAGATTAATTAATTTAAGTTCCTTAACACTGGTGCTTATTTCATAAAACCAAGGCTAAGAGCAATAGAACTGTGCACTGTAAACATTTTAAGGGCTAACCCCCTTTATTCTTTTACATAATCATAATATCTCATATTACTGGATCTGCCTTCCAAATGGTTGGTGAAACTAATGGGACAGAATTCAGCAATACTAAAATTATATCAGGATAACCAGGTTTTAATCTACCCTCAGCCATGGAGACTCACTAGGTGCCACAAAGTAAATACAGTCTTGTAGCTCAAATTATCTTGTGGGGTTGTTGTGGGGTAAAACAGAAGACAAGAACACTCCCATCAACACCAACAGGACAAAGCACTAAAATATAATCAGCCAAGCTCAGAGATTTTCCTTATAGGTACACAAACATAATCACCTCCCCCAACCATGTGGCTTTAACAGATATGGCTGCTTTAATCTCTATAAATACACAGCAATAGCACTTATACGGCTTCACAGTGCTTTACAGCATTCTAAGTGGTTTACAGAGTCAACATATTGCCCTCAACAATCTGGCTCCACATTCTACCAACTTCAGAAGGATGGAAGGCTGAGTCAACCTTGAGCCAGTGAGACCTGAACTGCCAAACTGCTGACAGGTGATAATCAGCAGAAGTAGCCTGCAGTACTGCATTCTAACACTGCACCACCATTAATCAATTATTAATTATTAATAATATTCTCCAGCAACAATCTTACGTATAAAAGATGGAACTATAAATTTATATTTTGTTAAAAAATCCATATTAAATTCTATTTTGAGGACACATGGTATCTTAATAGTTTTAAAGCTAGGCATATCCCATCTTCTATAACGGGTGTCAAACTTGGTTTCGTTGAGGACCACATCAGGGCTCTGTTTGACCTGGGGGGGTAGGGGGGAGTGTCCAGGGTGGGCATGGGCAGCCCAATGTTACTTTTATCGGAGATACCTGTGGTGGTCCAAACACTCTGCCAATGAAAATGGGCTCCCGAGCTCTGTTTTTGGCTGTGATGGCTGCCTGCAATCCTCTGCTAGTGAAAACTCCGGAGGGCTGTGTGCAGCCCTCATTAGCTCTGTTTTCGGCTGTGATTTCCTCTGCAAGAAAAAAACGAAGCTTAGGAAGGTGGAGTGCGGCTCTTGCGAGCTCCATTTTCACTGGCAGAGGCACCACAGGCCAGTTCTTTGTTGTTTCCAGGACAGCCTTGTGGGCCAGATCTAAGCACCCTGCAGGCCAGATCTGGCCGAGGGGGGTTGAGTTTGACACCCCTGTTCTTAAAGTCCTCTTGGAGTCCTAATGGACAATCATTTAAATATGAGCCAACAGTGTGCTGCAGCTGCCAAAAAAAGGCAGCACAGTTCTAGGCTGCATATACAGAGGGATAGAATCAAGATCATGTGCTTTTTTTTTTGTAAAAAAGATTTTTTTATTTTTATATTTCAAAAACATCTCTTGGTGAACAGCGCGATTCCACGTTTTTACATTTCCATACATATTCATCTTTTCCATACAATTTCATATCATATCATTACATCTCATATTTTCTATAAATTTTCTCAAATATTCTTATATTCTTCACATTTATTTTATATATTTTCTATTCATATCTTAACTTATTTTTTTCTTTAAATAATTCTCCTGTCTTCATATTCATTATACTTTTATCTGTCATATTTGCAATTTCATTGCATACTCTTTCATTATTCAAAAAGTTCTGTCTTAATTCTAATAATACAAAAAAAAATTACTTTAATTACTAATTTGAGTGTACCACCCCTTTATCTTATACATCATATAATTATAAGCTCACCTTTGATTATAACAATGATTTATCACAATACAGTCACTTTTTAATTATCACTTTATAAGTTAGTAACAATCTCATAACTACTACATAACCTATATGCATTTTAGGCCAGATTCCGCATGGTATTTTCCCCCTTAATTAGGTTCTAAGTCATTTATTATTTCAAATATACTGCTTAAAAAAAATAAAGGGAACACTTAAAACAACACAATGTAACTCCAAGTCAATCACACTTCTGTGAAATCAAACTGTCCGCTTAGGTAGCAACACTGATTGACAATCAATTTCACAAGCTGTTGTACAAATGGAATAGACAACAGGTGGAAAGCATAGGCAGTTAGCAAGACATCCCCAATAAAGGAGTGGTTCTGCAGGTGGTGACCACAGACCGTTCTCAGTTCCTATGCTTTCTGGCTGATGGCTTGGTCACTTTTGAATGCTGGCGGTGCTTTCACTCTAGTGGTAGCATGAGACAGAGTCCACAACCCACACAAGTGGCTCAGGTAGTGCAGCTCATCCAGGATGGCACATCAATGCGAGCTGTGGCAAGAAGGTTTGCTGTGTCTGTCCAGAGCATGGAGGCACTACCAGGAGACAGGCCAGTACATCAGGAGACGTGAAAGAGGCCGTAGGAGGGCAACAACCCAGCATCAGGACCGCTACCTCCGCCTTTGTGCAAGGAGGGACAGAAGGAGCACTGCCAGAGCCCTGCAAAATGACCTCCAGCGGGCCACGAATGTGCATGTGGCTGCTCAAACGGTCAGAAACAGACTCCATGTGGGTGGTATGAGGGCCCGACATCCACAGGTGGGTGTTGTGCTTACAGCCCAATACCGTGCAGGACATTTGGCATTTGCCAGAGAACAACAAGATTGGCAAATTTGCCACTGGCGCCCTGTGCTCTTCACAGATGAAAGCAGGTTTACACTGAGCACATGTGACAGACATGACAGGGTCTGGAGACGCCGTGGAGAATGTTCTGCTGCCTGCAACATCCTCCAGCATGACCGGTTTGGCAATGGGTCAGTAATGGTGGGGGGTGGCATTTCTTTAGGGGGCTGCACAGTCCTCCATGTGCTCGCCACAGGTAGCCTGACTGCCATTAGGTAGCGAGATGAGCTCTTCAGACCCCTTGTGAGACCATATGCTGGTGCGGTTGGCCCTGAGTTCCCCCTAATGCAAGACAATGCTAGACCTCATGTTGGATCAGCCTGTAGTGTTTTTTTCCACTTTAATTTTGAGTGTAACTCCAAATCCAGACCTCCATGGGTTACTAAATTTGATTTCCATTGATAATTATTGTGTGATTTTGTTGTCAGCACATTCAACTATAATGAACAAACTATTTAATAAGAATATTTCATTCATTCAGATCTAGGATGCCTTATTTTTGTGCTCCCTTTATTTTTTGAGCAGTGTACATTAATCTATTTCATTAATCATAGAGACATGTTTATTTTTTTTGTAACAATCCTCATGGTTCATTTTAACTATATTCTTAATTTTATTAAACATATTTATCATACTTATCATAGCTTCCCCTTTCCACATTTATTCCAATTATATCTATGTGTAGTTTAACAGTATCAAATCGCCCAGTAGCAAAAAAAACCTCCATCAGTTCCTGTTGTGATTGGAAGGTCCAATCCTGTTAGGAACTTTGAATCTGATGACTGTTAGATCATGGATTGATGTCAGAACCAGGGAACGTTACTCCCTTTAGTTTGATTTGATTGTGAAATGACTGTTGAATTTCAAAAGGGAATCCTAACAGTTTTGCCTGCAGTTTTGAATGAGAATGTTACAAGGGAGGACATTTGATTTGCAGGACCGGCCTGAACCTTCAACCTCCTCGGCTTCTCAATCAGGTTATCAGCCGGGAACGGTTGTTAATGAGGAACTTATGGAGTCTTCAGGTGAAAGTAATAATTTAGATAATCGCTGGGTGGATGTCAGAAACAGGCGTCTCCTTACGAGAAGAAACCAACGGGAGCACAGGAGGAGGGCAGATCAGTAATTAGCCTAATTAGTTGCTGCTCAATAAAAGAAAGAGGAATGACTCTGCATTCTGTCGGGAACAAATTGTCTGCAAGGAGAGCTGAAGACTTTGACTTGGAGGATTTGGGTCTGAAGTATTTTTGTTTGAATTGGATTTGTTGGAACTATTATTTTGGATTGTTTTGTGGAGGCTGGCCACAGCTGTGATCGGTGGAGACTCCTGGTTGCTGTCTTTGTTTGCGAGGACTGCTGCTTTCAGCCTTATCTGTTTATTTTTGAAGGTGGGACATAACAAGTTCCTATATTTTTTTTAACCTTCTGAATCATTTATTATTTCAAATGCATTTCTTTACAACACATTACTTTGCATAATCCCCTTTCTTAGTGCTATTATCTCTATGTCTTCTACCTAAACGATTTTTCATTTTTATTCGGTTTCCATATCCCCTTATTTCCTGGTCCTTTCTCTTATTATCTTTTTTTTCCTTCATTTTTTCCCTCCATTTCTATAGAGTTGTAATTGCAGGAATGTTCCAATCTCGGATGGCAAACCTCAGATAAAGAATGTTTCCAGGCAAACAAAGTCACTAATCTAAAGGAGGATTAGAGAGAGGAAGTAAACCTATGTTATACTTTAACTAGAGATAATTAATTGTACTAATTACTGTGCTAAACAGTAACGAAAGTTAAGCAGTAGCCAAAGTTAACTAATGACAGAGGATAACTAAAAATGTGTATAAATGCAAGACTAGACTCCAATAAAGATCATCATGATTCAGTTGTTCATGATCAAACAACTCGACTGCCTCGTCATTACAAGTGGCACCTGAACAGGGACCCTCTTACTTCGTCTGGCAAGGATTTGGTGCACCTTCAACCCTTTGTGGTTTCTTCAACCTTTTGGTTTCTCTAAGTATGGGGTCTTCGCTTTCTGAGGAACAAAGGAAGCATGTAGATGAATTAGGCTATTTGTTGAAGAAAAATAATACCAAGGTACCACAGAGAAATCTCTTAAGGCTGGTCCAGGAGATTGCAGCTCAGTGGCTATGGTACTTAACTGATTGGGAACGTATAGGGAAAACATTGCATACTGAACCTCGAGCAAAAATAGAAGTTTTGCATGTGTGGCATTTATGTAGGCATGCAATTGAAAAATTTGGTCACAATGAACTTTCTCATTTAACACCTCCACCTTCACGTTATACCAATGCTGTCATTTGCCCCCCTTCTTCACCTGAATATATGTCTTCAATTCCCTCAGTTCCTGCAGATACAGGGCAAAAGCCTCCTGACTCTATTGTTCAGTCTTCTTTTCAGAAAATGGTAGACACTTGTAAAAGGGATGCCTCTGTCTCAGGAACAGAACTTGCAGAATTACTGTCTGTTTGTCTAGTACAATATCATCCTGGTCAGGGGCCACAGCTTGGACTGCAAGTAGCAGAATGGGAGGGTCTGCCTTATCAGATCTTAAGAGAGTTTAAAAAGGCAGTTACAGACTATGGGATTAGTGGTAATTTTACAAGAGGACTTGTAAAAGGAATAAAAAATGGTTATACAATGATACCTAAAGATTGGAAGCAAATATTACTTGACTCCTCCAGCAGTTTCTCTCACTCCTCCCCAGCCACAGCCGGTAGCGCTGAGATTGATTTAATCACTCAAGAGGAAATTGAATTTAAATTTCCCATGGAAATTAAAATAGTTCCATCTTAATTTAAAGGTCCTCTTCCTTTGGGATTAATTGGCTTAATTTTGCCTCGTTCTTCTGCACACAAAAAGGGCTGTTTTGTTGTGCCTGGGGTAATAGATTCAGATTACACTGGTATCCTCATGATTCAGATTTGGGTGAATCTTCCTCAAGTTCTTCCTTGTAATTCTTTTGTTGCTCAATTGCTGCTTCTTCCATATGAAAATCCATCTCCTGGTATAGGTAATCGTGGGGATGCAGGATTTGGATCAACTTCTTTATCTGTAGGCTTACTTCATCAGCTGAACTCTTCTCATCCTTTGTTAACACTCTTCCTTAATAAACAACCATTTCAAGGGTTATTGGATACTGGAGCCAATATTACTGTCATCTCCTCTTTACAGTGGCCAGTACAGTGGCCAAAAACGACAGTTTCTTCATTGTGGGGAATAGGAGGTTCTACAGCTGCTTGGCAGAGTGTTCAAGAAATTAATGTTACAACATCTGCTGGTAAGTCCTTTTTCCTACAATCATACATTCTAGATATTCATACTAATATTTGGGGCCGTGATATCCTTTCTCTTCTTAATGCCCATTTGATTCTTGATGATGGCTCTTCCTCTTAAATGGCTCTGTTCTACGCCGGTTTGGGTGGAACAATGGCCATTATCAAAGGAAAAACTCGCTTGTATTCTTTCTATGTAGAACACATTCGAAGTCATACTCCCTTTACTAATGCCTTGACTGAAGGAAATCAGAAGGCAGATGAATCCTTAAAGGATGTTGTGTCTTTGCTGATCCTGTTGCCAGTCATTCTTATTTTCATCAAAATGCCAAATCGCTTGCAAAGCAATTTAAAATTTCATTATCTCAAGCCCGGGATATTGTCCGTGCTTGTCCAGCTTGTCAGCAACTGGCAGTTCCCTTTCCAGTAGGTGTCAACCCACGAGGAACCCAAGCTAATCAAATTTGGCAAATGGATGTAACTCAATTTTCAACCCTTAAGCCATACTGTTATCTTCATATGTCTATTGAGACTCATTCACACTTCCTTTGGGTTACTGCTTCAAAACATGAACGTACTTCAGATGTTATTTCTCATTGCCTATCCTCTTTTGCTGTAATGGGTCGGCCTTCTCAATTTAAAACTGACAATGGCCCCACTTATATTAGTAAGGAATTTCAAACCTATTGTCAGAAATGGAATATTACTTTAGTGCACGGAATTCCTTACAACTCTCAGGGTCAAGCTATAGTTGAGCGAGCTCATTGTACTTTTAAGGCATTGCTTCAGAAACAATTACAAACTGAGTATGGCCCTTACCATCTGCGAAAGATTCAAAATCTCATTGCTGTAGCATTATATACTTGGAATTATTTAACCTTTTTAGATTCTCTTGCAGACTCACCTGTTAATTTGCATTTTCGAACTACTGAATATTTAGCAAGGCCTTTAGTAAAGTATCGCCAAGCTCCAGATCCAACCTGGAAAGGCCCTACACCGCTGATCACCTGGGGTTGCGATTACGCCGCTGTGGAAGATCCTTCTACTCGACAAGCAGTGTGGGGTCCAGCGCGCTGTGTTCGTCCGTATCATGGCATGGCATCAGGACCTTCACAACCCAATTCCGGATTTCAATCTTCATCTGGACACAGAAGTCCGTCTTCCAAGGTCAACGCGCCCGCAACCCATCACTTGGGGACAGGTTAAATCTACTACATATCAAGCTCAACAACAACTGCAACAGGCCTCATTACCTCAGACTCCTGAAAATCTTGTTACTGCTGTTTTTGCTATTATTACTGCTAATTCTGTTACCATTTTACTTTGTATTTTCTTGTTTATGGTTAACCGTGTTTCTACTCAAAATGACATTTCTGTGGTTCGTCTTAACCCTAATTTGTGGGTTCGTCATGCCCAATACATGTTTATGACCCATGGCACAAATATTACTTTATGCTATGAGCCCCCAATGGCATTTGGTCAAATTTTTTTTACCCCTAACTTGATCATGTCTTCTACATTTATTGTCTCACAACTACAATCTATTTCACACTCCTGGCTATTTTCTACACCCCCTATGCAATTGAATTCTGTCTGTTGGCGTTACTTGAAAGTTAGTCAATTTACAAGGGGTCTGTGTTTCTCTTGTCATGCTAAACACACTTGGCTTCATAATTGGTCTGATTATGATGCTGCTCAGCACATATTAAAAAAGCTAGGGAATTATAGTTATTGTTCTGTCTACTATTGGTTGTCAAGTACCTTTAATTCTTCTTTGCATGGAATTAATATAGCTCCTGATATGTATCCTGACAATTTTCTTATTTTTAATGCCTCTGATCAATCTAATACAGGATCGATATGCGCTGGTTGGCAGCTTAAGGATCCTAATATGTGGTTCTTTTTTTGATAAATATGTTATTAATGTTCATCCTCAGAATTATCAATGTGCAACTATAGGTTATTTTACTCTACCTGTTCAAATAGGTATGCTCCCATCAACTCGACAGCGGCGTTCCTCTCTGGGGCCTACATGTAATGATGAAGTCATTATTGACACACAATTGGCTTCTGGTTCTACATTTGGCCATGCATTGGCAGGGGCCATTACAAGAGTCCTTATTCTAGGCTCTTATCCTGGCATAACTGCTCAAGAAAACAGACGATCTATTCTTGGTCTCACCTGCAGGCTTGAAAAATCCATCAATGGTACCACTGCTATTGTTCATGATTTGCAGCATGAAATAGAAGACTTAAATCAAGATGTCTTACAGCAACGTTTCTGTTCATTAGTTGGACACCGTGGATGTGCTGTGCATTTTCATTCTTTGAATAAAACTATTGAGGATGAGCTTGCCAATTTACAATCATACATTCAAAATAATATCCATGCTCATTACTCACCTTTTGAGTGGCTAACTAATTGGCTCCCTGATCGGTCTTGGCTCAGACAGTTTTTCTTTTATGCTATAATTATTATTATTGTACTAATTGCAACCTGTTGTTTTATTCAGTGTATTCCAAATTTATTCGCATTGTTTCATCCTGCTTCCCCATTTCTTAATCCTCTACAATTGCGATACATTCATAAATTTGAATTTGAATCCTCCATTTAAAATAAAAAACAAGGATATGTAGAGTTGCAATTGCAGGAATGTTCCAATCTCGGATGGCAAACCTCAGATAAAGAATGTTTCCAAGCAAATACAACTCAGGCAAACAAAGTCATCTAAAGGAGGATTAGAGAGAGGAAGTAAACATATGTTAGACTTTAACTAGAGATAATTAATTGTATTAATTACTGTGCTAAACAGTAACGAACATTAAGCAGTAACCAAAGTTAACCAATGATGGAGGATAACTAAAAATGTGTATAAATGCAAGACTAGACTCCAATAAAGATAATCATGATTCAGTTGTTCATGATCAAACAACTCAACTGCCTCGTCATTACAACAATTTCTTACTCCAATTTTTATCCCCTTCCCTGTTGAAAACATTCTTCTGTAATTCCCTTTTCTGCTGTTTCCTTTTTCTTTGTTTGGCTTTCCAACATTTCCCTTTTTAATTGTCTCCTCAAGCCTCCCAGTTTTAGTTTTTATTTTTTCCCCTTTGTTTTAATGTTCATTGTTCCATTTGTTCATCAAAGCTGGCTTCTTCTAGTCGACTCCTCCCCTTCTGGCACTCCTTGTTGTTCTTTGTTCTCCAGAATCGCCATTTCTATAGTTGTAAGGCAATACAGCACTTTTCATTTCTTTCCTGTAATATTATGTTTCTTAGTTCCATTTTTATTTCCATGAAAAAAACCTGCCATTTTTATATACTTCTTTTAGATTTTTCCCCTTTCTTTAATATTTAAGTCCAAACCAATTGTCCAGTAATTTAATTCAACCAGCGTCTTTGATGTTATTTTCAACTATCAGCTTCTATTAATTCCTCTTTGGGTTTTCTCCAGAGTGTCAAATAATCAAATATCCATAAGTTTAGAGTTGTGCCAAAATCACCAAACAATCCCAAACTAATCTTCCTACTTTTTTCTTTTTTCTTAATATTCTGTATCTTCACTTTTCACTTTTCAGTGTTTATATTTTATTGTAACAAAGTTCTTTTTTGTATCAAGTTTCATTTTTGAAAGAATCAAGCACTTTTTAAAGAGTCACTGAAATTTTTCCTTTACCATTAAGTGGCACTATCTGTTATATCCAAGTTCCACCCTTTCTTTCCACTTTCTTTTCCCTATTTAGGGCTTTTACGTTTCAAAAATCCGATAAATCCAATTATCAATTACTATTTTTTTTTACAGATTCAAGTTCAGCTTTTGATTTGTTTAGTGCCAAAATCTATATTTACCCAATTTAAGCAAATATTTTCTTTTAGTCTCCTCCTTAAATTTAACTGTCAACTTTTCTTTTCACTTTCTCTGGTCGCCGCTTTCACAGTCTTTCTTTAAAATTTCTTAGTATCTTAATTCTGGGGTACCTTTATGTCCAAATATCGTGCCTGGTTATCCTGGTCTTCACACTGTCTTCTACTTCACTGCTTCAGCACCATCTTTGTCCCGGTTAACTCTACATCTTCAGGGTAGCCATGTTTGGCCACCACTACAGCCCGTCTTTGGAGGGAGCATACCTAGCCAGGGAGGTAGATGCACGACCCAACTGGCAGTCTCCCTCTTTTTTGCCACACTTCAAGGTGGTTCGGGCCCCATTCAGAGCCCTCCAACCGGCAGAGCACAGATCAAAGCAGCACATGATCATGGTCTTTGGTCCATCCATGATGGAAACACCACTGGAAATCCCAAGATCATGTGAAATGTTAATACCACTTTATAATGCCTTGGTAATGCTACACTTGCAATACTACATCCAGTTTTGGTTGCCACGGTGTAAAAAAGATATTGAGATTCTAGAAAGAGTGCAGAGAAGAGCAACAAAGATGATTAGGGGACTGGAGGCTAAAACATATAAAGAATGGTTGCTGGAACTGGGTATGTCTAGTCTGATGAAAAGAAGGACTAAGGGGAACATGATAGCAATCTCCCAATATCTCAGGGGTTGCCACAAAGAAGAGGGAGTCAAGCTATTCTCCAAAGCACCAGAGGGTAGGACAAGAAGCAATGGGTGAAAATTAATCAAGGAGAGAAGCAACTTAGAACTAAGCAGAAATTTCCTGACAGAACAATTAATCAGTGGAACAACTTGCCTTCAAAGGTTATAAAAGCTCCAACATTGGAAGTTTTTAAGAAGAGTTTGGATAACAATTTGTCTGAAGTGGTGTAGGGTTTTCTCCCTAAGCTGGAGGTTGGACTACAAGACCTCCAAGGTCTCTTCCAATTCTATTATTCTATTCTAAATATATACATAGCTCAACTCGCTTGGAGGTATCCAAGCACATTCTGGGCAGAAATATACAGAGTTTTTGGGTGGATCACAAAGACAGATGTTTTCATCATTTCAAATGAATATGCTGCCTATAATTAGCAGAAAAAAATGTTGGCATTTTCAAGCTTAACATTTGATCCAGAGAGCAATTAAGATTTCTGCTTCCCATTGGTAGTTGTTTAAGTAGCGCAATAGTCCTGACAACAGTTTTTCTTTCTCTTGTAATCATTCATCCTGAAAGCTGTGAAGCAAAAACACATATGTGCAGACCCAAACAAAATAAAATAAGAGGCTGAGACAATGGGAGGTCTCTCTCACTTGTTAAGTCACCAGCTTCAGCTGGTTAAAGGTGTGATAGCCTAGTGAACGAAGACTGAACTGACGACAGAGGGAGCATAGCCCAAAAAGACTCATTGCAGATTGCAGTGGATGGGCCACAGGAAGAATGATCACAATGTGATAAAAATGCTTCCAGCTACAAAGCTTTGTGATGTTAATGCTAAATAAAAATGAAAAGAAAGGAAGGGGAAAGGAAGCAAGCTCAAGAATATTAGAATTCTATCAAGGGATATATAATTATCATATAATTACTATGGGCTCCTGTAACCTCAATCCTTGCATATGTGTGTGTGTGTGTGTGTGTGTGTGTGTGTGTGTATGTGTGTGTGTGTGTAATTCAGACCATTTTCAAATGTTTACTAGAAGCTGTCAAGGAATTTGAAAAACATGGCAGTGTTCATTTTTATTAAACAGTTTTGATCATTCAAGAAATTTTCTTCCCCCCACCTTGGATATCTGCCCCCAAAACATTCAGTACAGCTTCTCGATTAATTTTTAAAAAGGGAAATGCTGACATGTGGAGTTGAAGGGCAAAATGTGACTTGACACATGCTTGGATGTGCATACAACACCTGTGAAGAACCCTGAAGCCAAGCACTTCCTTTCTCAGTACTTGTGCAGCTGTGCATGTCCAGAAAAAGATATAACTGCTTCAAGGTGTTCCCAACAAGTACTATGTCCAAATCATATGTCATCATTTGAATCTGGATCTCTGCCCAACCTTATTAAAAAAGACTCAATTCTCACAAAACCTAACTTGCAGAACACATTCTCTTCCCTCTGGTTTCCTTTCGTACCTATTTCTATATTTAGATGTTACCCTGAGGATGGTCAAAAACTAGCTGCACTAATAAAAACAAGCTTTAGAAAGACAGCCTACAGATAAACAATGTGTTTAATGTTTTTACAGTGTTATCCATAATGTAAAAAAATAAAGTAATAATTGCAAGGCAGCAGACATCTAACAATCAAACTGAATGATCAGAATGTTAAATGAGGAACTGTAGGTCTTCAGATCCAGTCTCACACTCAAAGAGAAGAAAAAACAACCCATCCAAAAATCTATTGTTAATTTATTTGAGCCTGCTTAAAATTAATAATCATTTGACTTGTAGCAAAAAATAATAAAACCAATTTATTGTGGTTAAAAGATTACAGTATGCAAATGAGAAAAATATGTCTGTGAGGCTACATTGCTATATAGCTTTAAGTCATCGTTCAAAAGTCTGGAGATAGTTTTCTTTTAAATGCAACTACATTTCTCACTTTTATAGCTAAAAAAGTATATTCATAATTATAGTACTAGTAACTATAATACTAGTAATGGGAATTTAAACAAAACACACACATGAAAATTCCAAGACGTTCAGAACAAAACAAATTGCATTCTTTAAATTAATATATTTCTTTCAAATTGGATCAGCCAGTAAACATATTTGGCTTTAACTTTTCTGATCTGCAAATGTTGTAAATGTGAGGATTAGTCACAAATTTACTTTTTTATCACTGTTGTAACTTTGAGCAGTTGCTAAATGAGTCAGTTGCTAAAGAGGGATTACCTATATCTATTTAATATATTACATACATACATCTATCTTTGTACCTGGACAGATGGAGGGACAGACAACATGCATTCATGCACCCATCCAGATGCTGGCCATATATTTTAAAAAATACTTTTCAAATATTCAACAAATTAAAAAGCTCTTATATTTTACTATAAGGAAATCATTTCCATTCCACATCTGTTTCTCAATTAGCCATCGCATATTATTTGGATATAAAACATTAAATCTCTTGTATTTTCAAATTACAATTTTTATCTCACTTATGCCAAGTTTCTAAAAGAAACCTGTATGTCATATTTCAACATTCACTCGATATAATCTTTAGCATACACAGTTGTGTTATGCTGCCCATTTGTAATAAACTAGACATTGAGTTACAATGGCTATTGAGACTGGAACTGTTCTAAACGATGTAGTTTGTAAAATGCAATAAATACCACATGCTCAAATCACAATGATGGCAATCTTGGTCTCAGTTGCTGTTGTAAATTTAGGATTGTGGGAAGAGATAGGAGTCCCAAGCAAGGAGTCATAAGCAGAAGCTACATAGCATGGATGTGTTAATGAGTACTGCTAAGAGATGTGTTAATGAGTTAATGAGTTCTGTTAAGAGATCTGGGGAGGGTTCATGGAGGTCGTATGTGAGAATGGGAAGCCAAGGCTGTACAAAGGCAGGAGGCTTCTGAAGATGATATTGTGGAGTATGAGATTCCTGGATTCCTTGAGAGAAAAATGTGATGGGACCGACTTCCTGGAGTGACTTGCAACCTTCCCTGGCAGTTTCTTCTTTGACTCTGCTTGCAGGAAGCTGGCAGGGAAAGACATGGTGATAATATGTCCATCATTTACTGTGACATAATTGTAATCCAGGCACTCAAGCATCTAGATCACAATCATGTGACCAAGAGGGTGCTGCAATGTCCAAAACTTCCTGAAACTTTGAATATTCACTGAACAAATGGATATAAACTGACAACTATCTGTAGATATAATTCAAAAAAGCTCACACAATCAGATTTACCTTTTCTGGATTAGACCATGACAGTACTTTTAGATCATTTAACTTTTCCTTCCAGATAGCAACCTATTGCCCAAAAATCCTTTTTATTCATTTGGGGACTGAACCAAACGAGAAGAATATGCATATTCCAATCTAGAAATATCGTAGTTACAGATTCAACTTAACAGAATTCTCCTGATTTTGACATAATTGTCAGAGGAATAGGATGTTTCCAGGGGTGGGATATTACTGGTTCAGGCCAGTTCTATAGAACCTGCAGCTGCAAAGAGCAGCTGGCACCAAACTGGTTCTGTGTTTGGCCCACCTGCCTGCCCGGCTCTAGACTGTCCTTTATTCCCTGCTTTTCCCTCCTCAGCTGCTTTGCGCGACATAGCTGAGGTTGAAAAAGCAGGAAGCAAGAGGATTTTCAAACGCTGCACACCAGAGCGCAGCACTTGTCAGCTGCACAGCTGATGATTCCTTGCAAACTCTGCACACTGCGCAGCTCGGAGAATCGGCAAAGTTGTTATTTTTCCTCCCCCCCCCCAACCATCATCTAAATCTCTGCCAGGAGATTTAGATTAGCTAAAAAATAGGAAATCCTTGGATTTTTTTTGCTTTCTAGCTAATCTAAAAAGCAGAGCCGAACCTTCCTTAGGACTGAAGTTTTCAGTGCAGATTCAGCTGATTGCAGATAGATAGATCTCTAAGTTAATCTGTGATTCTGTGAGCAGCTCAATCTGCCTGCCTGCTTTGCCTGCTTTTGGGTAAAAGTTGCTATTTTTTTAATAAAAAAAAATCAATATTTACATAAATATAGTATTTACATAACAAGCCATGCCCACCCAGTCACATGATCACCAAGCCATGCCCAGTCAGCAAGCCATGCCTACCCAGTCACATGCCCACCGAGCCACACCCACAAATTAGGCCACACCCACAGAACCGGTTGTTAAGAAATTTGAATCTCACCCCTGGATGTTTCTATAAGATCCAGCACACATCACTGTTTCTTCATACAATGATTTATCCAATTTATGCCTTATATTAAAATAAGCTTATGTGGTAAGAAGCTATTGTAAAAGAAGGATTCTAATATTAACCTTAAATTGCTTAGTATAAGGCATTTATATAGTACTTAGCAGAGAAACTATTTCAAAATAATTTGCTACTATTATCTCATCATCTGCAATAATCTGTATCATATAGCATGGGAAAGGGAAAATGCTAGTACATTAATTTATAAGGGAAACAGATTATTTCTAGAATCAGAAGTTAGCTGAATGGAGCTACTGACTACATTGAATCTATATGAATACTAGTAGGCTGACAATGCTTTATATTTATTTACTGGCCAGACAAAAACTGATTGGATGACAGTTATTTTCAAACTTTAGATCACAAATAGACAGACGTGACTGGCACATTGTTTCTTGATGTTCAAACAGATATCTGAGTACTCAAATGCAGATTGGTATCTATTTTGGGTATATGTTAAATTGGATTGAGAAAAACTAGAAGGCAGAAAAAATAGTATATATGTGAAAGCCATCAAGTAGGCTTTAAGAAAAGAAAAACACAGAAACTATAAAACCACAACCTTACCAAACCAAATTCCTTTAATTTGCCAACATCATGTCACTACCTTCACCCTCTGCAAATCAAGGCCACTTCCCTTCCCCCCAAAATAAGTTCTTTTATGCTGAGATATTGTCTATCCTCTTTATGTTTTTAAGATGGCATAAAATATTTTTAAAACTGAAGCCAAATATACTGGTTTTCCTGTGTGCAATTTATAAATATGAGCATTCTGAGAATTAATCATTCTATGGCATGACACAAACAGACATTATAGTTTTAACTATGTCTTACAATTTATCATTCAACAATCAATTAAGTCAAAATTATTACCATGAATGGATTAATTTTCTAATATCTATTTCTACATTTCAAGCTGGTCAAAGATCAAAATAAGCTGTATATTAAAACTGAAATGTTGAACATGTGACACTCCAGAATATCAATTTGTATGTGTATGTGTGTGTGTACTTTTCTTACATTCAATAAAATCCAACTATTACCTATAATCAAAGCATCACTGATAATAATCTTAGAAGGTGCTCTGCAGTTTATATGAAGGGTTTACAATTTTACTACTTAAGAACTGGTCCTATGGAGGTGTTATCTCACCATTTATATTTTCTTCAACACTTATGATATTGCTATCACACTCTTAAAATAGGAAAACATCTACCATGAACCAGAACAAGTTTAGTTATATTCTCCCACTGTGACGTGTGTATATGTGTGTGTGTGTGCGTGTGTGTGTGTAAATAATATCATTACCAGCTTGAATCAATCCATTGCAGGATGAAAGTCTCATCCCTGAAGGTTAGGGATTGTAATATACCACACTGTTCAAATATGGTTTGGCAGATTGATACTTCTTGACTTCCCATTCTAGGGCTGAAAAGCTAGGGCTGACCAAAGTCACCTAGCCAGTTTCTGTGCTTAAAGAGTACTAGAAACTAGATCTCCTATTTCCAGCCCAGCTGCTTAACTACTACAAGTATACCTCTCTTTTTCCTGTCACATACAAACACACACACACACACACACACACAAGTATTTTTAAGCTACCATTCAATGGAATCACAGGCACTGAAAAATATTTAGGTATTGTACGATATGTTGGTTATTTAAATCATCTGATTGGGAAGACATCCAAAAGATGTTGAATTATTTAAAAAAAAAACCAATAAACATGCTCATTTTTAAAAACATGTTTTAATACATAGTAATATTAGATTATTTTGAATATTATATATTTACAAATAATACATTTATGGATATATGTCATGATGCAAATTGAAAGTACAGCGAACATGAAAAGACTGTTCCACATTTTAGTGCATAAGCTATTTGTTATTTCTGACACAGTACAAAAGGCAGCTTCTCTGTAGATTGATCATGGTTCAGTTAACATCACTGAATATCTAATACCTCCAACTCAATTAATTCTCACCTTATTAAGATCAGACTGATATTCAAACTAAATCAGGTCTCCAGTCAAGTAGAAATCAATATTTCTTATTTTACTTTTAAATTATAGCAACAAATAAAATATACACATCATCAATGTGCCAGGAATGGCTTTCCTAGCCTGGCCCACTATGGCATGCATAACAGAACTGATTAAAGAATTATTCTAATTTGAATAGGAACATATAGCAAAACAAGATCAATCTAAATATGGTAAAGTAGAGAGAAGTAATTATGAGGCCAGCAAAAGACTGATATAGCATAAAGTTTTATTCTCTGCTAATAATTGTGTACTAAATAATGAACCTTTCTTTGTAAGACCTCTGTAGCAAATTGAATACGTTTATCTTAACATACCCATTCAAAATTTGGAAAAACATATTGACACAGTGTGGAATGTTTTAAGAAGATAGGAGACAGAATAAAATCTTACTAGAAGGGAGTTGTATTGTGATAGCAATATACTACACCATCAGGTAAAAGTGAGTTCACCATTCAAACAATACGAGAAAACTGAGTAGGTTGCAGATTGTCTCATTTCAAGACATGATTTAAGGACATAAAATTCAGTTATCTTACTGGAGATAAAGTGACAAGGATAGGAAAAAATCCTAGGGTTGATTTAAAATACAGGATATCAAAAGTTGCGTCTCTGAAACACCAAGTGACTTGCAATTTCAGGCAGTTGTCAACTTATGACAATTGGGACCGCGATTACCATTAGTTAGAGCAAGGCGGTTTTTAAGAGTCCCATCTGATTTTACAACCTTTTTTGCCAAAGTTGTTGAGTGAAACTTTGCAGTTATTAAATGAACCATATGGTTGTTAAATTCAGCTTTCCCCATTATCCTTGTTAGTTGGAAGACCCATTGACTTTTGCTAGGAAGGTTTCAAATGGCAATTATAGGACCCTGGGATACTGCAACATTCATAACTACATGCCTGTTGCCAAGCACCATAATTCTGATTACATGACTGTGAGAATGCTGCAATAGTTGTAAGAGAAAATGAACTGTAGATAATTTTTTATACAAGATAAAAACTTTAATGTCTTAAATATTCAGTTAGGTAATGATGGCAATTTCAAATTCATTGCAGAAGACAATGATGCTAGGAAAGGTTAGTGGAACAAGAAGAGGCAAACAAAGAACAGGCTTGATAACATCAAATCCAATACAAAGTTGAACATCAATAATTGAAAAAAACTGTACTTGACAGGATGGCATGGACTTGCCAATGTAGTTGCCAAGTATTGGACATGACTAAATGGTTAAAACCACAACAAATGATAGCAGTATATAATAGAACACACAATATCTAAATCTGTAGTAATAGCAACTATACACCATCCACAGAATTCCAGAATCAATTAAAATTGATATATACAAATCATTTGTATATTCAAACAACACAATGAAGAAAAACTTAGTAGGTTCTTTTGTACATAAACAAAACGTTACAAGATTACTAGCAAGCACTGGCATTTTTTCATAGCCTTCTGTGACAAAAGAAGAGAGTGTAAGCCTGGTCCTAACAGCGTTACTCTACTATGAACTGTTTTTCTTGACTCCCTTTGGCCAGGATCTTACTTTAGCTTTATCAAAGTAAACTAAAGATTTTTCTGAGAATTCAAACAATTGCACCTGTTTTCAAAAAATCTCTCACAAATTATACCCAGCTATATCTTAAAAATATAAAGGGTTTGGCACCTCAATGCTCTACCACAAGGTGGCAAGTATGATATGAAATATTGGGTGATATATTATTCTAAGAATCTCATTTCATTTTAAGTTGAAAATTCACTACAGCTTGTCTTGGAAATGTTCCTAGCTTACTTCATTTGCTTTTCTGTGTATCCAAAGGATACACAGTATATACATTCCGCTGGTTCGGTATTCAGCTGGTTCGGACTGGTTCCGGACCAGTAGCAGAAATTTTGACTGGTTCGAAGAACCACCAAATACCACCTCTGGATGTCCCCGCTCCTTCCAGGAGTCCCCACATGCCCCATTTTGGCTCCCAGATAAGTGCAGGGAGGCTTACTAGGTCCAAAATGAGGCGTGAGGGTGTGGTGTGGCCCCCTATGGCCAATTTTTGCTCCGAGAAGGCTGCAGGAGGCCTATTAAGCCCAAAACAGAGTGTGGGCGCAGCACGCCCCCCATGGCCTGTTTTTGCTCCCAGAGGTGCAGAAGGCCGAGTGCTGCCTGTCACACCCCCTAGCCACACCCACCATGGCCACACTCACCCACACAGTCATTAAGAGCAGAGAATTGGTTGTTAAATTATTTGAATCCCACCACTGCCTATCACCTATAATAAAAAGAAGGCTTTATCAGGAAGAAAATTTAAGTTATATGTTAAATATAGACTCTTTAGCTATCCAGTCTTCTTTTTTCAAAAGAACAATTATCTCTGGGAAAAAAAAAATATATTTCAGTTTTGTTCCTTGCCTCTGTATAAAAAAATTCTTGACATTGAGCATTAGAGCACTAGACTTGGAAAAAGGATGAACTATGTAACATGCAAAAAAAATTATTCAGCTTTCATCCATCAGCACCCTTATTGCTACATTAACCTATGTCAAACTCCAACATCATACAGCCTCAGTCTAAATTTTTCCATATCCTTTAACATAAACAGTTCCCTTTAGAAAAAAAGTAACTAGACAATGACAGGTGTGATTTAGAGACTAAATTGCAGACAGTTCATTGCAGTAAGATATAGGAATGGCATGTGCTAATCTACAATTGGGACAAAATAGAACAGAATAAAATAAAATCCAGTTTTCAGAAATTAAAGGTTAAACAAAATGCATGCTTGGTGGGAAATTTACTTCTTCTCACCACAAGATGGGGATAAAGGAGATTAAACTTTGTTATTGCATCTGCTTTTAAGATGTTTTTGTGCTTCAAAGTTCTGGCCAAATAGTCATTTTTGACTGAATAAAGAATTCTACACTGGTTCCCAGTTTTTCCCCATGAACATATATTTTCTGCTCAAATACAAAAATGAAAGGCATTTCATTCCTCTTGTCCTTAGTTGAAATGGACAGCAGGCCTAAGCCTAATAGGGCTTCTAGGAATTTAAAGAAAAAAGATAACTTCATTCTTTCACATGTTATTGAACGCAGATCAGGAATTACCCAAAAGGCAAGAAGATAATTTAAATTCACAAAGAAAGTATGAAATGTACCTTTTCATTGACTGTACATGTAAATTCTCCAGAGTGTCCACAACATATATTTAATATAAAACATATAAAATCATTCCAATATTTACTCATGCTTCAGGAAATCTGAAAAATGGTAGTCACTGAAATGTCCTACTCTGTGTCATACTATCTGTAATTCTGTTCAATCTCCTAAAATTGATGTGAATATCAAATTAAGTCCCTATACCTTATCTGTAGGAAAAGACTGTGAGTGGATTGAGGACATGCTGGATTTTTAATTACTCTATTGTAATAAATCAGATTATGGAAAAAGAGTATGTTTGTGTAGATTAGATTTAATTCTATCAGGCAAATTCTATCAAATAATTGGGATAATATACTTTTTGAATGTCTATCCAGGACACATCACCAAAACTAAGATTGACTTGAAAGAATAACACAACTGTTTGCTGATCATAGCATACAAAGTCTTCAGAGATTACGTGATTTGGAGTACAAGATCCATGACCATATTTTTAAAAATATTATAATTTAGCTTTTAAGCATAAATAACAAATAAACAGCCCTTCCAACTCTGTTATTCTTAAAAAGAAATTTATTCATTTAAAAGATTTATATGGCTGCCCATCTTAAGCAACTCTGGCAGCTCACAGCTAATTGAAATTGGACTCATCTTATATCTAAATCTTATAGAATATCACTTTTTATTACTAAATTGTATTTTTTTAAAGTAATGATAGTATTTCATCAATACAATGGGAATTTATATGTTCCATTTTTTACCCTTGAGCATTGTTTGTGAAGAAAGTAGATTTGGGGACAAATTGTGCATGTTCTTTTGGCTTATTAAGAAAACAAGAAAATCTATAACAAGGTAAATTCTCATTAAACTTCTACCTGCTTTCCTCTAGCTATAAAAGCTGAGGAAATTATTCAGGTTTAATTTAATATAAGTGCTGTCACATTTTTTGTATTAGGCTAGACTTGAAACAATGAGGCAAGTAAACAAGAATTAAGGAACTTCTGATAGCTAGATTAGAACTTTAGTACTTCAATAAGTATTAAGTTATAAAATTTAAAAGCTATTAAATATTACAATGTTAAAATTTATTATATCATTTTCTCCTGCTCACTCTACATAAGAAATAATTTGAGGTGTGTGAGAGGGAGATAAAATTTACACCTGCTTTTTTGTCCAACTAATGATTCGATATTGTTCTAGGATGTTTATTTTTGGCTATATGAGAATTAATTTTCACAAGTATATTTTAGATCATAGAAATTCAACATTCATAAAGGATATCCTATTTAATACAAATGACTAGTTATTTAGATGTTGAAAATCCTTTACCTGGTAGAATATGGTCAAGCATATTGCCTAAGAATACAATGCACGTCCTGCAGGAAATCGTGAGGAGCAAGATTAAATGGCAGGATTAAATTTTCGGATTAATAGAAACCTGCTTATTAAATGCCTATTTACTTTGAATTAATTAAAACCCTAGGATCACATAAATTGCAAGCTAGGCCACTGAAAAAACTTTTTGATGGTATTATTAGGGCTTGCAGCAATCCCTATTTGAGTATGTATGTGAAGTTCATATTGAGAGCATCTTAAATCTTGGGGGTGTGAGTGGGGATTTTATGCTTCAATAGACTATTCCAAGTAATTAGGCAGCAAGATGAGATGTAACATATTGTAATAGAAAAGGTATGGGGTTTGTTGGCTATTCAGTGAAGAAGGTAAC
This sequence comes from Pseudonaja textilis, assembly GCF_049901715.1. NCBI lineage: Eukaryota > Metazoa > Chordata > Lepidosauria > Squamata > Elapidae > Pseudonaja > Pseudonaja textilis. The sequence continues at coordinate 47,590,907 of NC_142008.1, read as the reverse complement.
AACTACCTGTTGGTAACCATTCTCTTTCAAACAAGTTCAGACTTGTTTTCTTCTCACAACCCCAATGAGGAATGATTAAAGAACCACTTTGCCTGCCACTCTTTTTCTACCTAATCATTACAGCTAGGGCTGAACAGCTCCATATTTATAAAGGAGAGAGCTCATGATTTTATAAGCAGGAAGACTTTTTGCAAAAGAAATACTATAGCAGCAACTATTCCTATATTCTGGCTTGATGCACAGTATACCTAATGAAAAAAGCTGATTTTGCTTCATTGTCAGTAAATCAGAAGATTGTAGATGGAATCCATATATTGAACTTCTTTTCTTTTTCTTTTAATCCAAATGGACTTCATTTTTCTGAAGTTCTTCTTTGAAAGAAGGCAAAAGAAATGGCAAATGACAAAAGAAACCCATCACTTGGCTCACTACGGACACTTTTCATTTACATATGGAAGGCAAATACTTTCCTTTCTCCCTTTCTCCTCTAATTATTCTTTCTACTCACCTTCACTTTTGTTCCTCCATTTCTGTTCCCTTCTTTTCTTCTTTTCCAGTACTTACCTCTTCTCTTGCTACCCTGCTCATTCTTTTCTACTAGAAGGGTGTGTATATGTGTGGTTTTATATTTCTGAGAAAATGAGGTCTGAGTTATTTATGCAGCAAATGCAGAAAGGGGATGAATTAAGTATATAAATGGAGTGCCTAATTTTTTGAGAAGTCATTTTAACTAACTGCTACTAATTCAATTGTCACTGGATTTTTCACTTTACCTATTGTTTTCTGGAATGCAATTTCTAGGCAGTTATGTACAAAAATATAAGTATCACATGGACACATTTACTCGAAAATAATCTTCAGGATTGTTTTCAATTAGAGTTATTAATCAAGTGGACAATGGAAACTGGCATTATGCAGAATTTTTAGGCATATATATTTGAGATTGGGAGGGAATCTTTGGCTAATCCCTATTGATTAGCTTTGAATAATAAAACTTCAGAAAACCTTAGGACTATAGTTGAAGGATGGAAAAGCATCCTGGAAAAAGAAAAAGACAAACCACTTCCCTATTATTGACAAGAAAGGCAAAAGTGCATGCTATGCACTCAGCTGTTATTGAGCTTGTCTCAAGGGAGAATTTACTCTTTTCCTTTGGACCATATAAGATTTGTTCAGGAGTTTATATTGCTAAATTGCCTGCTTTATATACAACTAAACTAGTTATGTACAAATATATATACCAATGTATGATAGCTTGCTGAACAATTTATTGTTGCCAGATTGTACATAATACTATTATTAGATTTATATTTCTGAAAAATTAAAAATAATTTAATCATGTTATAGTTTAGTATTATTGTAAACTTGTGTTAATTTATGTATCAATACATGAATATTCCATACAACTTAACTCTATGTGTTCTATTTTAAACTATGTTGTTTTATCTGAGATAGACTCAAATAATTGGTATGTTATATTTCATCCCTTTTCTAGGTGAGCAAGCGAATAAGGAATAGAGAAGCCATTTTAAAACAGCATAGCACAAGTGACAATAAAGAATCAGAATTTGACAAATACACTATATATCTACATTTCACTTACAAAAAATTAAAACAGGAATATTATTATGGCTACTGGAAAAAAATACTGCTTCATGATGTATACTGCTTTTTGCAAGCTACGCAAAAAACATTTTGTTATTATTATTGGCTCAGTGATTAAGATGCTGGTCTTATTAGCTGGAAAGCTGACAGCTTGGGTTCGAAACCTGAACACTATGTGATGAGATGAACTTTCATTACTTGTCCAAGCTCCTGCCAACCTAGCAGTTCAAAAGCAAGCAAACAGAAGTAGATGAAGAAGTACTGCTTCACTGGGAAGGATACTGTGTTCTGTATTTTTATGTTGGCCACGTTATGATAGAAATGTCTGTCAACAGCACAGATTCCTGCAGCTGAGAATCAGAGATGAATACCACTCCCTTGAGTAGTCACAATAAAGGAAAGCTTTAAATCTTTAATTATAGACTGCAATAGTGTAGCTGTATTAACAAAATTATAAACCTAAAACAATGGTTTATTCCTCCTGTTCATGAATCCACTTGTCCCATCATCAAAAAAATAAGAAGTCAGCTCAACATTTCCATGACCCTTCCATAGATACAGGTAGATCTTGAGTTATTAAAGTCACTTACTGACGGTTCAAAGTTACGGCAGCCCTGCCAAAAGTACTTACAACTCGGGTCCCAATCTTATATTATATTGCAGAACCATAAGGGTTGTTCGCACTTACAACTGATCACAGAGACATTGCAACATGCTCCCCAGCTATTTCCCCCCACCCTGCCTGTCACACCTCCAAAGGCCCTGGTCCTGCTTTCCTAGCCCATTGGGTTCCATGCATTCCTTCACACTTCTCACAGAAACTTACTTAGCTTTTTAAGATCTCCAGAACAGGTTAGGCCATACGGCAGAAAATCAGCCATCTTTTTCTCAAATGCTGGTGAAGCTGTTTCATAAGTGTGTGTTCTTATCTACACTTGTTTTTGCACATAGATGGAATTGCCTATAATAATTGATTGATTGATTGATTGAATTTATATTGCTGCCTACTCACCCATGGTGACATGAGGCGGCTTACAGAATGTAAAACCATATTTAAAATAAAAAACAATAAAAACTAATAATAAATTAATAAAGTACAATAGAACAAAATAAATAATAAATAAAAATAGGGCAAAGGCCCTCCTGTCCACGACCATCACTTGCTCTTTGAGCAGGAGTCGTGAGTCCAGGAAAACCCCTAGAGTATGCACAGGGTATTTGGGATAGTACCACCCCATCCAAGACCAAAGGTGGCAATTCTCCTTGAGCCAACAAACCCCAAACCCAGAGCCACTCAGTCTTGCAAAAGTTTAGTTTCAACCCGTTACTTCCCATCTATCCCCTAATAGCCTCCAGGCTCTGCAAGAGGGAGAACACAGCAACACTTAACTCATCACGTGCCAAGACATACAGTTGAGTATCATCAGCCATATTGCTGATACCTCAGTCCATAGTGATGGATGATCTCACCCAGCGGCTTCATAGAAATGTTGAACAAGAGTGGAGAGTACCAAGCCCTGTGGAACCCCATAAAGCAGTGGGAGAGGACTGGATCTTTCCCCTCCTATCAATACTGAGAGTGGGCACAGAGTAAGGAAGTGAACCAGGACAGCACAAGGCCTCCCACTCCCATCCCCCGAAGCTGCCCCAGGAGAATCCCATGGTCAATGGTATTTAAAGTGCTGAGAGGTCAAGTAGAGCAAGGATGGATGCATTACCCCCATCCCACTCCTGCCAGAGATCATCCAAAAGTGCGACCAATGCTGTTTCTGTCCCAAATCCAGGCCTGAATCCTAACTGGTAGGGGTCAAGATAATCCATGTCATCCAGAAACCTCTGAAGCTACTGCATGACCACCTTCTCAACAATCTTCCCCCAAAAGGGGAAGATTGGAAACAGGTCAGAAGTTATCCAACCAGGTGGAGTCCTAGATGGCTTCTTCAGAAGAGGGTGCATGCTTGCGTGCATACTCCCTAGAATCCTGTCCACTTCCTTAGGAGCAACAGGGTCAAACCATTCCCAGACAACAGGGCAAGAATCTGCCTCAGGAGCTTCCAACGGACCAGCAACGATGCCGGCATCTAACTGGGAACGAAGTCAAGCGATTTTGTCGTCCAGAAAATCCACAAATTCCTCAGCATGCCGCTTCAGGTGGATCTCAATCTCTTCCTTCCCCAAGAGGAGACAGCTTACCTTAAAGAGGATCGCTGGGCGATTATCTGCAGATGCAATTAGTGTGGAGAAGTATTTGCCGTGAGGTAAGCCTTAGCAGCTCTTACCCATGTTTGATCGAGTTCATCTCCTGTCTTCTGCCAGCGGCGCTCTAGGAGGCTCCTCATGCATTTCATCCCTCTCAGTTCCTCTGTACACCATGGGGCAGGTGAGGAGAGGTTGCAAGGGTGCAATTTTATCCAGAGCCTGTCACCTTCCTATTCCAAACAATGACTAGGAATGCAAGATCTATTACATCCCTGTAAGCTTCCTTTGGTTTCCACCTCGGCAGCGCTGCAGGTGTTCACTGTGTACTGCTGGGTAATTTATTTGAGTCACTTTGGGGATTGTGGCCCCAAAGTAGTTTTGGCTGGAAGAGGCACGACCCCGGGCAGTTAGGCAGCTGCCAAGGTAGCAGGGGAGAATCAAGCCCCTAACAACAGAACCATAGCCAGAGACAGCCAAATCCTTTGCAGTGAGCCAGGTCAGAGAAGAGCATCACACCTGGGATCTCTGTGCCACCCACGTACGCTTGCCTCTTGTGCCTTGGGTGATAGAGCCCAGGCTGTGCTTCCTGGCAGTGAAAGGCAGGCCCCATAAATGTCCCTTCCCTCAAGGCCCCCCATGGCCAGCAGGTACTTCCCTATCCACCTTATCTCTCCCACAGCAAGTGCAGCAGGACAAACCAGAGCATCAAGCTCTCCATTTCTTCCATCCAGACCTCACCAATTGTGCAGCCACAGAGACAAAGAACCAAGGCACTAGAGGGGAGCATAAACAGGCAACACGAGGTTCCCAAGCAAGGCACCCAATAACTGCAATGACATGGCTCACTGTGAAGGGCTCGGCTATTTCTGGCCACAGCGCTGCTGCAAGGAGCTTGATTTTTCTAATACAATCTTGGCCACCTGCAGTCCTGTCAAAACTACTATTTCAGGCTACAGCTCATTTGAATCCCTGCAGCACAAAGACAGTGCTACTGGCACTATGCAGGCTGGAACAAAAGAGGCCTACATGGACACAATAAAGTTTACGTTTTCACAGATGATTCCATATGTGTGCAAAAATGACAGTGTGTAAAACATGAGATTGAAGGGGGAAAAAATTTCACAATTCCCAACTGTTTTGAAAAAAAAATCATCTGCTGTATGGGTCAGTCTGTTCTGGAGTTCTGGAGATCTTCAAAAATTAGTAATAATAATAGGGGGTTGGAAACTTCCAGTGGTGGCATGTGGCCGAGTGGCACGGGGAGACAGCGCTCTGCCCCTTGTTGCCGAGTTTCAGCATTCTGGTGGCCATCCGAGGCAAAATCGGTCCTGGGAGGATCGGTGACAGAGAGGGGAACCTTTGGAGCTGAAGAGGGAAGGTGCGATCCCCAGCGGTGAGTTTGGAGGAGCCCTCAAAGCTGGAGCTGAAGAGTTGGATCTTAATGGCCAATCCAGAGACCAGATGACCCACAAGATAGGAAAAGGAAGCAAGGAGAGAGAACAGTGTGAATAAGAGGTATCAGCGGAGAAGCTTGGAACTGCCAAAACGAGCCCAGAAAGAGACGGTGAAAGTGAAAGCTCAAAGCAGCACCTGGACAGAGACAACGGTAAAGAAAGTGGAAAAGGGAGAGGATAAAAGGAGTGCCAGCAATAGTGAAGGAAAGTTCAAAGAAGAAGAGAAAATAACAGACTGTATACAAGTTAAGAGAAGAGGGGAGGTGAAAGTGGATTGATTGAAATGGGATGGTTGAAACTTTTGAGTTCCTAAAATAACACTATTGCAGCAGAAGAAGAAACAAAGATAAAAATACTGAAAAGGAAAGTGACTGTGACAGTGCAAAATTAGAAAGCTGGACATTTTGAAGGAGAGAAGTAAAAGTTAACCTATTAAACTCACAGCTTTCAACATTGCAGTAAGATCTAAGCAATCTGGTCAGAACCTTTAAAACATCTTTTCTTAAAATTAATGGACAATAGTGATTGTAATAGTTTTACTTATATACTTAAAAATATTGTGATTAGGTGCTTCTCTTTTTTCTTTCTTTTTCTTTTCTCTTTTTCTTTCTTTTTCTCTTTTCTCTCTCTCTCTCCTTTGTGTTTATATTATATGATAAAATATTCAAATTCTTATTGATAGAATCATATAGTGAATAGAGTGTAAAGAAGAATATATAGAGAAAAAAAGTGAATGTTTAAGTAATATATTTTTTATAAGTTAAAGAATTTAATATATATATCCTTAAGAACTACATTGACCAACCCATTTAGAATATTGTTTGTTTTCTTCTATTAGTAAAGTATTATTGCTATTAAAAGTATACTGGATTATAGAATAGTAACTTTATAAATTTAAGTTGACTATTAGTGATAGGAATTTAATTGTATAAGTTAATTGTTAAATAATCATCTGTTTAAACATTTAATTACTTAAAGTATTAAAATAATTTAAAGTACCGAGGAATTAACAAATAGAAGTATACAAGAATATTTAGAAGTAATAGATTGGTAAATAGTTAATATAAGTGTGGCTTTGGATATTGGGATTGATTTGTAAAATCAATTAATTTTTTGAAATTTACTGAACCATTTAGGATTTTGTACGAGATATAGAGCAGTAGATTGCAGGGTAGAATAAAGATAGTGACAGAAACTAGGGGACAACAAAATAGAATACTACAAGAAATGACAAGAACAGGTGAAACTCAAAAAATTAGAATATCATGCAAAAGTTCATTTATTTCAGTAATGCAACTTAAAAGCTGAAACTAATATATGAGATAGACTGATTACATGCAGAGCAAGATAGTTCAAGCTGTGATGTGTCATAATTGAGATGATTATGGCTTACAGCTCATGAAAACCCCAAATCCACAATCTCAGAAAATTAGAATATTGTGAAAAGGTTCAATATTCTAGGCTCAAAGTGTCCCACTCAAATCAGCTAATTAAGCCATAACACCTGCAAAGGGTTCCTGAGCCTTTAATGGTCTCTCAGTCTGGTTCAGTAGGAATCACAATCATGGGACAGACTGCTGACGTGACAGTTGTGCAGAGAACCATCACTGACACCCTCCATAGGAAAGGAAAGCCTCAAAAGGTAATTGCAAAAGAAGTTGGATGTTCCCAAAGTGCTGTATCAAAACACATTAATAGAAAGTTATGTGAAAGGGAAAAGTGTGGAAGAAAAAGGTGTACAAGCAGCAGGGATGACCGCAGCCTGGAGAGGATTGTCAGGAAAAGGCCATTCAAAAATGTTGGGGACTTTCACAAGGAGTGGACTGAGGCTGGAGTCAGTGCATCGAGAGTCACCACACACAGACGGATGCTGGACATGGGCTTCAAATGTCATATTCCTCTTGTAAAGCTGCTCCTGAACAACAAACAATGTCAGAAGCATCTTACCTGGGCTAAAGAAAAACAGAATTGGTCTGTTGCTTGGTGGTCCAAAGTCCTCTTTTCTGATGAGAGCAACTTTTGCATCTCATTTGGAAACCAAGGACCCAGAGTCTGGAGGAAGAATGGAGAGGCACACACTGCAAGATGTTTGAAGTCCAGTGTGAAGTTTCCACAGTCTGTGTTGATTTGGGAAGCCATGTCATCTGCTGGTGTTGGTCCACTGTGCTTCATTAAGTCCAGGGTCAACGCAGACGTCTACCAGGAGATTTTGGAGCACTTCATGCTTCCTTCCACAGATGAGCTTTATGGGGCTGCTGACTTCATTTTCCAGCAGGACTTGGCACCTGCCCACACTGCCAAAAGCACCAAAACCTGGTTCAATGACCGTGGGATTACTGTGCTTGATTGGCCAGCAAACTCGCCTGACCTGCACCCCATAGAGAATCTATGGGGCATTGCCAAGAGAAAGATGAGAGACATGAGACCGAACAATGCAGAAGAGCTGAAGGCTACTATTGAAGCATCCTTGTCTTCCATAACACCTCAGCAGTGCCACAGGCTGATAGCTTCCATGCCACACCGCATTGAAGAAGTAATTGCTGCAAAAGGGGTCCAAACCAAGTACTGAGTATGCTTATACTTTTCAGAGGTCTGATTTTGTTCTATGTACAATCTTTGTTTTATTGATTGCATGTAATATTCTAATTTTCTGAGATTGTGGATTTGGGGTTTTCATGAGCTGTAAGCCATAATCATCACAATTATGACAAATCATGGCTTGAACTATCTTTTGCACGATATTCTAATTTTTCGAGTTCACCTGTATTACTACAACTGTAGTGAAGACTGGGAAGAAGCCCAGCCCAGCAACAACTACAACGCTAGCATCCCCATCTACACAAAGATCCATAGAAGAAATGCTTACAACAGATAAAACAACAGCAGCGATGAACACATAGATCATGCAGGCCACCCTGTTATCAATACAAAAGATGATGATAAAGCTACAGGAAAACATGACTAGGAAAACCGGGGAACTGAAAATAGAAATGGAGGTGAAAAGAGAAGTGAGAAATGACATTCAGAAGTTAGATGAGAAAGTGGGCCTGATTCAAGAGGTCTTACAAAAGAATGACCAAAGACTCCAAATGATTGAGAAAAGAACAGAAAAAACAGAACAGAAATTAGAGTCGATAGATCAGAGAACGAAAGAAAGGAATAAAGACGAAGAGAACTCACTGATCTAGCTGGAAATGGAGAAGGCCTCATTTTACCTGCGATTTCAGAATGTAGAAGAGACGAAGGAGGAAGAAATTATTGCAGAGGCACTCCAAAAAGAAAAGAGATAATTAATGAATTAGTCGAAGTCTATCGAGTCTAAGCAAATTATGCCAGAAGATTCAGACTGCCAAAAGAAGTTCACGTCCGCTTCACACAGAAAAAAGTGAGGGATATAATCTATAAAATAACTATAGACGAGCCTATCTCATATAAAGGAAAAGAGATCCTAACTTTAAAACAAATCCCGAAAAGAGTACATGAACAAAGGAAAGAATACCATTTTCTGGCTGCCCAACTTAATAAAAACAATATGCTGTTCAGATGGATAACACTAGAGGGAATGTTGGTGTCATGGCAGGGGAAGAAGATTAAGATAGACACTCTGGATAAAGCGCAAGATTTCCACACCCAACTAACAGGCACAGAAGAACTCGATAGCAGCAGAGAAGAATTGGAATCGGCTAGTCAAGACAACCAACAATTGGAAAAGACTGGAAAAGAGCAGGAAGAGGAGGAAGAGAGGAAGGAAGAAAAACCACAAGAGGAGAACAGAGTAAGAACAAGGGTACAAACAAAGGCAAAGGAACAATAGGAACTAATTAGTAGCGGCAAAGAGAGAAAATGGAAAATAATTTGAAAAAATTGTCAGTAAACATAAACGGACTTAATTCTCCATTGAAACAGAACCAAACCCTGAAGAAATTGGCAAAACAAAAAATGGATATAGTGTGCCTCCAGGAGGAACACATTAGAGCTCAGGATAAGAAATATCTACAATATAAAAAAAATAGGAAAACTTTATGCAGCATTAGCGGAAGAAAAAAAAGAGGGGTAGTAATATATGTTAGAAAAGAAATAGAGGCAGAAGTTCTATATGCAGATTCAGTAGGGAGAACATTAATGTTAGAAGTTGTATGGGAACAGAGGAAACTCTTACTCATTGCAATATATGCTCCTAATAAACAACAAGAAACTTACTACAAAAAAATACATGAGAAAATTTTAGAATTTTAGGTAAAGAAGATATTTGTACAATAGGAGACGTCAACGCAGTCATGGACACAAAAAAGGACAACCAAAGTACTAGTAAAAAAAAAATATCACCCTTCCAAAAACATTTTTTAATATGGCAGAAGAACAAAATAGATACTTGGAGAATATATAACCCAAAAGAAAAGCAGTTCACCTTTTATTCCATTCCCCACAAATCATGGTTGAGAACTGATATGGCGTGGATAAGTAAAACCCTAAAGTAAGACATAGTGCAAGTAGAAATAGCACCAAATGTGTGGGCAGACCATAACCCTCTAATAGTAACATGGAAAGGCCAACCAAAACAAAGAGGGAGATAGACGTTGAATCCACAAATTCTGAGAGATAAAGAATATTTAGTAAAATTTAAAAAATTAGAAATGTGTTTTGAAGTAAATATAAAAGAACACACTTCTTTACAGAATTTGTGGGATACAATGAAAGCCTACCTAAGAGGATTAACAATTGCATATAATGCCAGAAAGAAAAAAGAAAAAGAAAGTAATGAGTTATAGAATGATATCAGAAAATTGGAAAGACAAGCACAATTAACACCAGAGAATGAGCAAATTATAAGCAAATGTAGTTTATCCAAACATAAACTGAACATATTAGAACAGGAAAGAAATTTAAGAGCATTGAAATTAGTAAAGCAAAATTATTTTGAAAATGCAAATAAGTCGGGAAGGTGGTTTACATATAGGTTAAGGAAGGAAAAAGAAAAGAGATGGATTCAGCAATTACAAGATAAGGAGGGAAAGATACAAAAAAATATGGAAAAGAAAAAAGAAATAATACTGGAATATTTAAGTGAACTTTATAAACAAGAAGATATGAGTGAAGAGAAAATCAAACAGTACTTAGAGGAAGAAAATATTCTAATACTAACGGAAGAAGAAAGGGAAAAATTAAATGAAGAGATCACTAAGGAGGAACTAAAAGAGGCAATTAGTAAACAAAAAAATAACAACCCCCCCAGAACAGATGGATTACCTGCAGAATTATATAAAAACTTAGGTGAAATATTCAATCTAATTCTTTTAGAAATTTATAATGAAGTACTTACAGGGGCAAAGCTACCAATATCATGGAGAGAAGCATACATTACATTAATACCAAAGGAGAGTGCAGATACCACCCACATAAAAAATTATAGACCAATTTCTTTATTGAATGCCGACTACAAAATATTTATGAATGGCTGAAAGATTAAAAAAAACATTGAGTAGATTACATACATATAGATCAAAATAGTTTCCTTCCAACAAGACAACTAAAAAATAATACAAGGACAGTATTAGATATTTTGGAGTACTACAAGGCACACCCAGAAAAACAGGCTGCATTAGTTTTTCTGGATGCTCAAAAAGCCTTTGATAAAGTAAATTGGTAATTCATGAGGCAGCAAGTAAAGGAGATGAAATTTGGGGATAAATTTGAAAAAATGTTAGGGTCAATATATTCAAACCAAAAAGCACAGATAATAATTAATGGAAGAATAACAAACTCATTTGAGATAGGAAAAGGAGTCAGGCAGGGTTTCACCTCTGCTTTCACCTCTGCTCTTTATCATGACACTAGAAATCTTGTTGAGGAGAGTCAGACAGAATTTGGAAATAAAAGGACTATCAAACAAGTAGAATACAAGGCCCAAGCATTTGTGGATGACCTTGTATTCTTCGTAGAAGAACCAATAAAATCAGGACCAAATTTAATTAAAGAGATAGATATGGAGAAGTAGCAGGTTTAACAATCAATAAGGACAAAACTAAAATGATAACAAAAAATTTAACAGAGAAACAAAAAAAGAAATTAGTAGAAGCAATGAGTACACAAATTGTTAAAAAAATTAAATACCTAGGAATTTGGCTCACGGCAAGATGTTCAACAATAAAAGAAAATAATTACCATATATACTCGAGTATAAGCCGAGTTTTTCAGCACATTTTTTGTGCTGAAAAAAAACCCCTCGGCTTATACTCGAGTCAGATTCCCTCTGAAAAAAAAAATGGTGGAGCTCCGGATCTGGGCAGCCGCTTCCCTGCTTCCGTGTTTCCTTTGCAACTTGTAAGCATGGGGGTAATCGGAAGCAGAAAAATTCTTGCATGAGGATATATTGTTTTTTCTTTATTTAACTGTTTTTAGGGGAAAAGACCCTGCATCATGTGAGAATGCTCAGACACGAAATCTATCTGCCTGAAAATAAGTGTGTGTGTGTGTGTGGGGGATTTTAACAGAGGGAAGACATAGGGAGAAGGCAAAAGTGACGGAAGATCCTTCAGCCTAGCTGCTTTCAGTCCGCTTGGGAGGAGGAGGGGAGGAGGAGGTGGCCTCCTCCTTCCCCTCCTCCTCCCGAGCAGACTGAAAGCAGCTAGGGCTGAGGAAGCGAAGCCACCTCGGCTCGCGCGTTGTTTTCTGCGATTTCAGAAAACAACGCGAGCCGCTGCCACCACTTCCTCCTCCCCCTCCTCCTCCCGAGCGGACTGAAAGCAGCTAGGGCTGAAGGATCTTCCGTCGCTTTTGCCTTCTCCCTATGTCTTCCCTCTGTTAAAATCCCCCCCCACAGACACACACACTTATTTTCAAGCGGATAGATTTCGTGTCTGAGCATTCTCACATGACGGTGGGTCTTTCCCCCTAAAAACAGTTAAATAAAGAAAAAACAATATATCCTCATGCAAGAACTTTTCTGCTTCCGATTACCCCCATGCTTACAAGTTGTAAAGGAAACACGGAAGCAGCGAAGCGGCTGCCCAGATCCGGAGCTCCACACCATTTTTTTTTCCAGAGGAAATCTCACTTGAGTATAAGCCAAGGGGTTTTTTTTCAGCACAAAAAATGTGCTGAAAAACTCGGCTTATACTTGAGTCAATAAGTTTTCCCAGTTTTTTGAGGCAAAATTAGGTGCCTCGGCTTATATTCGGGTCGACTTATACTCGAGTATATACGGTATGTAAAACTAGTACTAGAAATAAAAGAGGATTTAGAAAAATGGGGGAAACTACAATTATCAATGTTAGGGAGAATTGTGAGCATCAAAATGAACATCTTGCCAAGAATACTATTTCTTTTTCAAACTATTCCAATTAAATTAGACAATTTTTTTAATGAATTAAACAAAATTAGCATAAAATTTATTTGGTCAGGGAAAAGAGTAAGAATAAAACTAAGCACATTACATAGATAATAGATGCAGAGGTGGATTTGGACTATACTATACTATAAAGCAGCAGTCTTAACAGGGATTAAAGAATGGGCCAACCTGAGAAGCAAAAGAATTTTAACCCTTGAAGGGCACAATCTGGAGGAGGGGGGCATGCCTTCATGTGAAACCCTGGAAACAAGAGCTATACACTTCAATAGGCATGTAATTCAAAGCTCATTATGGAAAGTGTGGAAAGAGATTAAACATAAACATTATATGAAGATCCCAGGGTGGGTATCCACCATGGAGGCATTGATCCACCCCAATGTTTTAGAAACAGGAAGAAAAATTAGATATTATGATGTCGTAAACTCCGAAGGAGGATTAAAGATGAACCAAGAACTTAGAGAGCAAGGGATGAAAATAGAGTGGTGGCCATATTTACAACTTAAGACAAGGTATAAAAAAGACATAGAAGAATTTGGAATTGAGGTAAAACCGAACCAATTCGATAAAATATTAGAGGGAACAGATGAAAAATTAATTTCTAAAATGTACAATTACCTATTAGTATTTGAAATGGCGGAAGAAATAGTTAAAGGCCTAATGATTGCATGGGCAAGGAATGTGGGGCACTACATTAATCTGGAAGATTGGGAAAAAGTCTGGAAACAAAACTACAAAATAACAAAATCGGCTGTCTATAAAGAAAACCAATATAAAATGTGTTACCGGTGGTACCTGGCACCCTCAAAGTTAGCGAATATGTACCCAAACTTAAGTCCAACTTGCTGGAAATGTAAGCAAACGAGGGGTACCTTCTTTCACACTTGGTGGCTTTACCCAAAAAGTAAAAAGTACTGGGAAAAAATAGAATTTGGATAAAAGAAATTACAAATATGCAACTAGAATTTAAGGCCGAAATATTTTTGTTGGGAATGTTAAAAGGGGACTATGCAAAAGAAATGAAATATTTAATTCTCCATATAATTATGGCAGCAAGAATTGCGTTGGCACAATGCTGGAAGGGTGACCAAATGCCAACAAATAATTTAATCATTCAGAAGGTTCTTGACTGCACTGAGATGGACCTACTTACCCAAAAACTTAGAGATAAGGTAGACTCAAAATATAGTACAGCTTGCGAAAAATGGTACAATTGGATCAAAGATAAAAACCAGGGAATTAAAAGATAAGGGTTTGACAAATGAAGTGGTTAGATTAAGAGCATTTACCAAAAATAGGAAATGAATATTAGTAAAATTATTTTCAATAAAGGATCACACTGTCTTAGCTCATTAGAAATATATGTTTTATGTTTATTTGTTATTTATTTGTATATTGATTTCGTTTGCAACGAAATGTTGTATTCTACCTATTGTATATATTTTCTTTTTAATCTTAAAGTTTTTTTAAAAAAAAGATAATAGGGAGTTGGTGTGGAGAAGGCCGAAGTAGCCATGGAGCCCCAAGGAAGGGAAGCAAACATGAGATACCTCAGTGGATATGGGGAGGCCTTGAGTGGCTGGACCCAGGTGGTCTTGTTCCTGTACTAGTCTTTCCATGATCTGGCCATTACTGAGGATTTTCATGCACACTTAACAATCTGCTCATTCAATTAACAAATGCATTGGGAAGAGGAGGGATGGGGATTGTTCATTTAACATGATTCAGTTAATGTTATGATCATAAGGGGCAGACTCCATTATGGCCGTACCTCAAGGATTACCTGTAATTGAATTAAGCTAATGTTCTCCAGTTTGTGAATCTCTGATCTAAAATATTAGTGCTTCTCCTATTGCTGGAACAATCTGGGCCATAATTGCAAAATAATATTGGGTAGGACAAAATTATGATGTTTTCATTATAACTGTTTGAATATTGCAAACTTAATCTCCAACAGGCAACAACAGCACAAGAATCCGGAATGATATAAGTGGAATAAAATTACCAGCAGCATAGTGCCAAGGATAAAAGTCCAAAGATAAAAGTACATAAGTTCTAGAAAGAGTAACACATTTATAGCAAAATTTCACCAAAATTCAACTGCAAGCCATCAGTGAGGTTTTTCCACATAAAAAGTGTTGTTTCTCTCTTTAAACCTGAATTTCCAGGCATAATCTTTTTGATATTGGCATCCTTATATCTAAAACACATTTTTCTTTCTGGATTAGAGATAGAATCTCCATTCTCCATGTTCCAAAAAGTCATGATGGAAGATGTCTATCTTCCAAGAGGCATACTCTTCCTGAACAAGCTCAGCATTATTAAAAACAAATAGCTTCCCAGGGAACTTCAGATCTTCTATTGATGAATTCTCCAGAGGGAACATGTCATTGATTTCGAAAAGGCATGAATTAACAGAAGTTTAAAATAAAAATGCTAACATTTTCTAAAGCTTTTCATTCTAGAAATGTGAGATAAAATCAATGCTACTGTCAAAACTCTGCTTCTCACCAATGGGAAGAGTTATGAAAATTAAACAGTTGATTAATACACTTTTGGAACATACAGTTGTCCTTCTATGGATAAAGGTCAATGATATAAATATTCATCAAGCAATAAAATCCCACTGAAAACAATAGGCTGTTTTCCAAGAAACATGAGATCAAGCTTCATCATTTTATAGCCTTCAAGAATATTCTGCTCTGAACCTAGATGCCCACGTTAACACATCACCACATTTTTCGCATATCATCAGAATATTTAATGATAAAGATGTGCTTAATTAACAAGCCATGATTTAAGCCTCAGGAATTGGCTGCATGTGAATTCTTCATTTGTATATTAATGCAAATATATTCAGGGAATGCATTGGGATTAAACACCTCTCAGTTAATGGCAGTTTTAACTCAATGGCTTAACTACCTATATTACATTTATTAAAATAATAATGACATAGTGACCTCAAATTATACAAAATGCTGAATCTTAGCTAAAGCTCAAGACTAATGTCAATTGTTCAAAGAATTAAAATGAAAGTTGAAAAAAAAAAAGTAAATCTTCATTATGTGTACCACTTTTAGGTATGACACTGGAGAATAGGCAGTTACAAACTATACTGAAGGTAATATCAAATTTAAGGTAGAATCAATTGTAATAGAGCAACCTGGCTTAAATTGATATTCATTAGGGTATTCCTTGTATGAATAGGAACCATTTGGACTTGGTAGTTTTATAAGAGCCCCAGCTGGTTATGGTTGAAGGTTAATGCTTTACCCTATTCTGTTCAATGTTCTATCCTAATTAGTCATCTAAATCTATAGCTGTGAGCACCAAGTGTCTGTGCTGAAAAGAAACTAATTAATGCTAGCAAATTAGATCAAGTCCAAAGATCCAACAGCCAAACTCTTAAATGCTCCTTGTTAATAGGAAGTGTAGCTGTCAATAACTGCTGTTGGTGGCTATAATGAGGCCTCTTTCTTTCACTGAAAGTGATTTCATTTCTCTTTGTCCTCACAAAAGCTGTTCCATTCCTTTTTTTAAAAAAGTAGTTTCAATAAGGATGTTAGCTGCCTGACCCATTCTCGTGATCAGCTTGAATGAAATGACATGCAAAAACCCAAGAAGGATAAGTCTCTTCATACTCATATTAAGTTTCAAATAAGTTTCCATGTTTGAAGCCCTGATGCTAGCTTTTGAATATCAAGTTTTCTTCATCACTGAATATTTAAATGAACTATTGTGGAATCTGTTTAGTTATTATGGAAAGCAATATCCACAGGAGAAAGAAGCAACTGTTTCAAAAACCTTTATCTCTGAAACACAATTTTAAGGTAAAAAAATGGATTCTTCACACATTGTAAGAATAAAAAAGACACCAAAGATTCAGCATAGCTTGTTGCGTACACAGTGACAAATGTATTAGTTTCTTCCATTAGGCATATATTGTGATGCATGCCCTCTGAATTCATCTATGTTCAACTTGTTTATCTCTCATATAGCTTATTGTAGCAGTGCATCGTTATTTTATTCTAGGACTACACTCTAAGCCACACAAGCATGAACTAAAAGAGTATCAGTGAGAAGTATTAATTACCCACAGTAGTAATTATGGTTGCAATTTCCTATTAGCAGCAACTATGAAACTCCTCTCCTAGCCTTATCTATTCCTATTGTCACTATTAGCCACCTGTCTAGCATGTGCTCTAAGGGAGTTCTGAGTTGAAGTAGGGATAGTGTAGTCTGTTTGAGAGCACTCTATTATTGATTCTATGGTGTTCTCAAAAATTCTTCTTCTTATAGTCCTTGACTTACTTGATTTGTTTAGTGATTGTTCAAAGTTACAGTGGCACTGAAAAAAATGACTTAACAACTGATCCTCACACTTACAACCATTGCAGCATTTTCACGGTCACATGTTCAAAGTTTGAGTGCTTGGCAGCCAGCATGTTTTATGTATGATCCACATCAAACAAGATACTATTTTTAGTGTGTGTGTGTGTGTGTGTGTGTATGTATGTATGTATGTATGTATGTATGTATGTACGGTATTCAGCTTTGTTTGGTTATTTTCCCACGTCATTATAGTTGTGCTTTTAAAGTTGTAGCAACGTTTCGGCAGAATCTCATCTGCCATCATCAGGCTTGTGTATTGTGTTCGTCTGTGAGTCAGGCTTTCATAGCTGTTTCTGTTTTAAATTTGGTGCTAGCCTACTGCTGTGCCAGAATGGTTTTTTCTGAGTGGTTGGGAGTCTTGGACTGTGTTTATTGGTCTTGGAGTTTGCTGTGTTCTGCTTGATTGGTGTTTCTAATATCTTCTGTCTGTTTTGTAGCATTTTTTTATCTTCATTGGCTGGCAACATTGTGTTTCCTGTATTGGAGGCTTTTAATGCAGCTTGGCTTTGGGTATTATATGCAGGTCTTGGCATGTTCGGGTCTTTTCCCATGTAAGATTGTGAGTATCTTGGCAACGTTTAGACGAGGTCCCACTTGCCATCTTCAGGCTGGTGCTTTCAGCTTTGTGCTTGTGCGAGCAAAGCATGATCGGAGCTGCCGTCTCCCTATATATACTGTTGGGAAGGTTGGCTGTGTTGTCATTTCTTGATTGGTTGATGGAGTTGATGTTTGCAGATTGGCTGGCTTTTTTGTAAGAACATGCGAGGCTGAGGTATTGGCTGTGTGTCTATCAGCCTCCTGGGTTGTAATGACCTGGGTCGTGGGCTGTGTAATGGCCTTCTGAGTTCTATTGTTGTGACGTTCTGGGTCTTGTGCTGTAATCTCCTGGGTCGTTGGCTGTGTTGCAACATCCTGAGGTTTTGTACTGTAACCTCCTGAGTTCTGTGATGTGATATCCTGAGCGGGTGGCTGTGATGTGACGTTCCGGGTTTTGGTTTGGCTCCAAGTTTGAGGCCTGGATATGTGTTCATGGCGTGTGTCTGTTTGCTTGGTTTGGGGGTTGGGGTGTGTGGCAGCTGTGATGCAGCCGTGGTCTGGTTTCTGGACGGTTGTCTTTCGTCCATGGGATGGGTTTGGGTTTGAGTCTGGTGAGGGAGAATGGTGGTGGTGTCATGTGTTGTTTTGGGTCCGGTGCTGGTTTTCGTGGCTGGGACTCATTTGTTGATAAAGGCTAGTTTCCAGGTGTCTGGTAGGCAAGAGGCATCGTCCCGTTTATTCATGTTATGGGGGTATTTCTCTATTTTGATGGTTTCCCTGATTATTCTCTTGTTGAAGTGTTCAGTATTGGAGATTAATTTGGTTCCCTCAAAATTAATTTCATATCCTGTGGCTTTTAGGTGCTGGAAATGGAAGGAAGTATTTCCTTCTTTTCTGACTGAGTTCTTGTGTTCTGATGAAAGAACTTAAAAATGTTTATAAAGTCCTACTTAAGATGCTTTTGGGTACTTAAATGGAAAGTGTCAACATTTGTTCAAGCTTTTAAATTGCCTTTATGTTGTTGCAGATCTTGATATGTCAGGTGCAAGGGCCATACTCTAGTGGAGGTAGCCCTTGGAACGACATATATTATCCCAGCTACAGGATTATTTATTAACTAAAGAATATTTAAACTACGATTGACATTGGCCTTATTTTACTAAGGAAACCTGAAGTAGTGTTTTATTCCATCATCTTTAGTAAGTATCAATGTACTCCCTGGGGAGAGAAAGAAGAATGGCATTTGGAAGAGATCTTTGTTAGAACACTTTCCAAATTATATCTGCATAGTTCACCAAATATTTATAATTGTATGGAATTAACCAAACATAATATCTACAAGTATTCATAATAAACACATTCTTCATTAAAGGTGCTGTATTGAAATTGATTGAACCTGATTGAAATTCTATCATTGATTCCTCATTTGAACAACCTTTAGACACAATGATAAATTATCTACTTTAGAAGCCTATAAAGTGAAAGCAGAAAATTATTTAGATATTTATTTAATTTATATCCCACCTTAATTATTTTTATTAAAAAAACTTCAAGGTGGTGAGTATATCTATTGGTTTATAGTGGATATAAAAAGTCTACACAACCATTAAAATGCCAGGTTTTTGAGATGTAAAAAAAATCAGACTAAGATAAATGACTTCAGAATTTTTTTCTACCTTTAATATAACATATAATTCAGTAGAAAAACAAAAAAGTGGCAATAAAACATGTACGATAATGTGGTTGCATTGAAACCATTCTTTTGTTGATTTGGAGCTATGCTTTAAATTGTTGCTATATTGAAAGGTGAAATTCTTCTCCACCTTCAGCATTTTAGCACAGACTTGAAGATTTTGGGTCAAAATTGATTATTATTTGGAACTGTTCATAATCCTTTCCACCTTGACTAAAGTCCTAGTTTCAGCTAAATAAAAGCAGCCCCAAGCATAACACGACCACCGCCATGCTTCCCTTTTGGTGGTATCCTTTTGGTGATGCGTTACAAATACAATTTTGGAATTGTGGCCAAAAGTTCAACCTTGGTCTCATCAAACCATAACACATTTTCTCACATGCTTTTGTAAGACTTGCTGCAGGTTTTGCAAAATGTAGCCAGGTTTGGATGCTTTTCTTTGTAAGAAAAGATTTCTGTCTTGCCACCTTACTCCACAGCCCAGACAATAGAAGAATATGGGAAATGGTTGTCACATGCAATACACAACCAGTACTTGCCAGAAATTCCTACTGCTCCTTTCATGTTTCTATAGGCCTCTTGGTGGTTTCTTGTACATTTCTTCTTATTTTTTCATAAGTTTTGGAGGGACGTCTAGGTCTTTGTAATATTGTTGTGCCATATTTTTTCCACTTGTTGGCTTCACTGTTTTCCATGGTATACACAATGCCTGGAAATTTTCTTCTTCCTTTTCTTCCTTCTCCTCACCAATAATTTCCAACAAAGAGATCCCTTTGATGCATTCTAGGCTCTTTTGCAAACCATGGCTTTTGCTATAAGAAATAACTAAATAAATGTCAAAAAAAAAAATCCTACTAGAACAACTGAACTTTATATGGGCTTGATTAGAATTACTTTAATTTATGACAGGTTAAGTACTGACTATTTAACATTGCCTTCAATATCACTGGTTAATTCTGAACATGCCTATATCCCTTCATATAAGAGGGTGTGGACAGTTATATAGCCACAATATTCTGAGTGAAAAGCTCCTGCAAGCCACCACCAGCAGTTCCAGCAGCTGGGCAAAGGGACAGGGGAGAGCCAATCCTGACACGCCACACACCTTTCTGTCTTGTTATAGCAACAGCCAAAGCAAGACCTGAGCTCCAGTGCCCCAGGAGCAACAGGGCCAGCACGTAGTGCGGGCAGAGGGTGGGGCGCGCTGAGAGCTTGGCCCATTGCAACCGCAGGCAAGTAGACAGTGGGTTGGAGGGCAGGGGCTGGTGGTAGCAGCACTACCACTCTGATTTCCTCCTGAGCTCGCCACCTCCTGTAGATGAAAAAAAATAAGACATCCCTGAAAATAAGCCCTAGCGCTTATTTTCGAACCCCAAAGAAAATAAAGCCAGGTCTTATTTTCAGAGAAACATGGTAAGACATGCTGAAGGATATTTTTCTTTTCACTCTTTTATTTTTTAAAAGTTTGCATTAGTTTTTACTGTTGTAGCTGTCTTTTTTTTTTTTTTTTTTAGAAAAGATACTATTAAAAGATCACAAAAAATTCCAAATGTTCTTTCCTACCCCAATGTTGGCCATCATAATTTAGTTAATAAAAATATCAACTATCTATAAAAGATATATAGGACATATACTTTTAGAGGAATTAAAACCCCTTATACATATATACTCCTTAATGTTTTTCAAGCATTCCCCTTTGTAAGCATGATTAAATATATCAGTAATGTATCTAAAATGATTTTTGGTGACATTAAAAAAATTAGAAATAGAAGAAATCTCTCAATATCCTGGGCCATGTCAGTTATCATAAACATATTTAAAAAGTTTACAAGACAACAGAAGACAGCACAAAAACTATTCTAACATGCTACAATTGATCCAGTTTCCTCAACAAGTGGTCTGCAGCATTATGTACTAGTTGAAAATTTTACCTAACTACAATTAGTAACCCCATCACAAGCTACATTTTAATTGTCTCCATGCTATAAAATACTCATAGTCAACACAGATATTTTCCAGAAGTGCTGAGTTCAATTTACTAAATTCTGAAAAATAATGTTGAATGGTTGAATTTGGAAGCTGAAGCCCAAGAAAGATGGTTGTCATGGCAGGATTGAAAATTGATGGTTCTGATTCAGTAAAAATATGTCAAATTAAATGACATATTAGTGAATATAAATGGCTCACTGTAAGATGAAATTTGTAATAATATATTAACATGGTATATAGGATTGTCAGTGCATGTTAATGCTCTGTAAACAAAGAATAGAAATTTAAAATAAAAAATCAAACCAATCCTGTAAGCCATATTGGCGTTCTCTCTCTCCCCCCTTTCTCTCTCACACACACACCTCTCACACAGTCTCTCCCCCTTCCTCTCTTCCTCCCTCCCTCTCCCTCTCTCACACACACGATGATGATATCTATTCAAATATATGTATCAATACTGAATTTTCTCTCTGATGTTGGGAAGAAAATGAAAACGCTGTATCAAAGCAATCAGATTAATAGAAATGTATGGAAAGGGAATTCTCTTGTTTGTGTTTTATTCACACCTAGACAACATGATCACAACACATATGTGAAAGTGTAAACTTGAATACTGTGGATTTTACAATGTATCACAATTATGAGAACACCTGTATTCAATATTCCATAGCTTTCTTAACAGATTTCAGTGCAGTTTGGAATGCAACTTTTTAATATAAGGGTAAAACCAGTATAAGAAACAGAAGTTTGTATGTATGAGGGCAATTCTCATCACAGGAAATAAAGATGACCCATATCATTCTCCGGGTTTTTCCCTTCAATTTTCAGAAAGAGATTTTAGAAATTATCAAAGGTTGTACTATGCTGGGAAAACAGAGAAATTCAATTTGATAATGATAATTCTATAGTATTTGCAATGAAATTGAACTATTTATACCATGCACAGTTGTGCCACTGATTAATGATAGAGTCTTTTCAAAAGTGATACATTTGTTATTGTTAGTTGAGAAGTCGCGTCTGACCCATTGCAACCCCATGGGCAATGTTCCAACAGGCCTTTCTGACCTCTACCATCTTCTGGAGTCCATTTAAGCTCACGCCTACTGCTTCAGTGCCTCCAGCCAGCCAGCTCATTCTCTGTCATCCCCTTCTTCTATTGCCCTCACTCTTTCCCAGCATTAGGCTCTTCTCCAGTGAGTCCTTTCTTCTCATTAGGTGGCCAAAGTATTTGAATTTCATCTTCAGGATCTGGCCTTCTAAAGAACAGTCAGGGGTGATCTTCTCTAGGACTCACCAAGAAATTCGCAGGAGTTTTCTCCAGCACCATAGTTCAAAGGCCTCAATTCTTTGGCGCTCAGCCTTTCTTAAGGTCCAACTTTCACAACCATACATTGCAACTGGGAAAACCATAGCCTTGACTATATGCACTTTTGTTGGCAGGGTGATGTATCTGCTTTTTAGTATGCTGTCTAGATTTACCATAGCTTTCCTCCCCAGGAGCAAACATCTTTTTAATTTTTTGGCTGCAGTTCCCATATACAGTGATCTTGAAGCCCAGGAAAATAAAATCTGTCACTACCTCAATTTCTTCCCCATCTATTTGAAGGAATTGAGAGGGCCGGATGCCATGATCTTAGTTTTCTTAATGTTGAGTTTCAAGCCAACTTTTGCACTCTATTTCACCCACATCAAGAGGCTCTTTAGTTCCTCTTCACTTTCTGCCCTTTGAGTGATATCATCTGAATATCTGAGATTGTTGATATTTCTCCTGGCAATCTTAATTCAAACTTGTGATTCATCTAGCTCTGCCTTTCTCATGATGTGCTCTGCATATAGGTTAAATAGGCAGGGCAACAGTATACAACCTTGCCGGACTCCTTTCCCAATTTTGAACCAATCAGTGTCCAGCATAACTTTACTAGCATGTGAAATTAGTGCAATGGTGCAATAGTTTGAACATTCTTTGGCACTGCCTTTCTTTGGAATTGGAATGTAAACTGACTTTTTCCAATCCTGTGGCCACTGTTGAGTTTTCCAAATTTTCTGGCAAATTGAGCATAGCACTTTTACTGTATCGTCTTTTAAGATTTTGAATAGCTCAGCTGGAATACTGTCACCTCCACTAACTTTGTTGTTGCTCAGATTTCCTAAGTCCCATTTCACTTCACATACTAGGATGTCTGGCTCGAGGTCAGTGATCATCCCATCATGGTTATCAGGCACGTTAAGCTCATTCTTGTATAGTACTTCTGTGTAATTTTGCCACCTCTTCTTAATCTCTTCTGCCTCTATTAGGTCCCTGCCATTTTGATCCTTTACCATGCCCGTCTTTGCATGAAACTTTCCCTTCATGTCTCCAATTTTCTTGAAGAGATCTCTGGCCCTCTCTATTCTATTATTTTCTTATATTCCTTTGCACTGTTCATTTAAGAAGACATTCTTATTTCTTCTAGCTATTCTCTGGAATTCTGCATTCAATTGGGTATATCTTTCTCCCTTGCCTTTTGCTTCTCTTCTTTCCACAGCTATTTGCAAAGCTTCCTCACACAGCCATTTTGCTTTCTTGCATTTGTTTTTCTCTGGGATGGTTTTAGTTGCTATCTCTATGTTGCGAACCTTTGTCCATAGTTCTTCAGGCACTCTGTTTATCAGATCTAATTCATTAAATCTATCTGTCACCTCTACTGTATATTCATTAGGGATATGATTTAGTTTATACCTGAGTGGCCTAGTGCCTTTCCCTACTTTCTTCAATTTAAGCCTAAATTTTGCAATGAGAAGCTCATGATCTGAGCCACAGTCAGCTCCTGGTCTTGTTTTTACTGACTGTATAGAGCTTCTCCATCTTTGGCTGCAGAGCATATAGTTAATATGATTTCTGTATTCACTGTCTGGTGATGTCCATGTGTAGAACCATCTCTTAGGTTGTTGGAAAGGAGCGTTTGCTATGACCATCATATTCTCTTGACAAAAGGGTCGTTGATTCTCACCTAATATGACCTTTCTCTTTGGGTGGAAATAGCATTCAGAATTGGGCAATCAGTCACCGCTTGCTGATTGGACTGTCAAATCTTTGAAGACACTCCCTCTGTTGCTAGGAACCTCCCAGAAATTGGCACAGGAATATTGACAGACTGATGTGTTCTCCTGTAACAATAACATATTCCATTACATTCGTAACAGACCAAAACAGGGTGGGACTGAATACTATCTCCACCCAAAGAGAAAGTTCGTATCAGGTGAGAACCAATGACCCTTCTCCATTGTGGTGGAGATAGCATTCAGGATTGGGACATAACAAAGCTGGCTGTCCTATGGGTGGGCCTAATGCGGTCCGAATCCCCTAGACACAGTGGACCTTTTGAAGAACTCTCCGTCCAAAAGCTGCCTCAGCATAAGCAAGAGTCCAGTTTATAGTGTCTGATGAACAGAGAAGGTGAGGCCCAGGTAGCCACCCTGCAAACCTCCTCCAGAAAGGCCTGAGTGGCTCACGCCACTCATGTGGCTGCACTCCTCGTTGAGTGTGCTGTTATTCTTGGAGGAACTGCAAGTCCTGGGTTTGGTAGGCTTTGGATATGCACAGCCTTATTCATCTCCCCACAGTAGTTGGAGTAACCTTGCAGCCCATAGTAGAAGGTTGAAAGGAAATAAAGAGGGATCCAGACCTCCTGTAGGGTGATATCTGCTTAACATAAATCCGCAAGGCCCTCCAAAAGTCCAGAGTATGCCATCTTCTTTCTAATGCATGCATCAGATGCAGGCAAAAATCAGGTAAGATTAGTTCCTGGGCTCTGTGGAACCATGAGTTCACCTATGGGAGGATCTAATCTTAACACAACTAGGTTGGTGTGAAACACTCAAAAGTCCTTCCTGACAGATAATGCTGCCACGTCCAAAATTCTTTTGGCAGAAGTAATTGCTTACTAGGAAGGCCACCTTGCAAGACAAAAATTGCAGGGAAGTGGATCTCAGTGGTTCAAATGGGGCCTCAGTTAGCGACTGCAGTACCTTAGAGAGGTCCCATATCTATGAACCACTGGAGTTGGTAGCACCCTTCAGAAACCTGCGGACCATGGGATGTCTAGATAAAGATTCCACTCTCCCCAAGGATAGAAGAGAGGACAAGGCTGAAACCTGCCTCCGCAACGTTTTAGGTAAAAGTCCCTAGGCCCTCTTGGAGGAAGTCCAGCACCTGGGCAATTGAGGACTCAGTAAGGTCAATGTCAGACTTATAACACCATTCGCTGAAAGCTTTCCAGGTTGCATCGTAGATGCAGATGGTGGAGGATCTCCTGGAGGCTTGGATAGTTCTTATCACTTTGGAGGAAAAACTGTCCCAGATCAGAGATCCCTGCTCAATCTCCAGGCTGCCAATTGAAGCCATTGGGGCTCTGGATGCAATACTGGCCCCTGGCTGAGTGACACTCTGTCCTCTGGTATCCTCCAAGGCCTGGAGACTGAAAACCTTACTAAGTCCACAAACCATAGCCTTCTGGGCCAATGAGGGGCTATAAGGATAAGTTCTGCTCTTTCCGCAAACAGTTTCTGGATCACCCTCGGGATCAGGGGCAGAGGGGGAAAGGCATAAAGGAGCTCTCGTGGCCAAAGGCTGTGTAAAGCATTCATTCCCTCCGCCCCCAGAACCGTAAATCTGGAGTAGAATCTCAGGAGTTGCATGTTGTCCTGGGAAGTGAAGAGATCCACAGCTGGCACTCCAAAGTGCTCCAACAGCTCCTGAAACAAATTGGGGTGCAAACACCACTTTGCGTGGTAATTGGTGGCTCTGCTAAGCCAATCAGCCTCAACATTGGCCACGCCTGCAATGTGCTCAGCTCTGAGTGATACTTGGTGTCTCTCTGCCCATAAGCAGAGTTATTCTGCCTCCAGCATCAATGGCCATGAATGTAGCCTGCCCTGGTGTGCACCTGGGTTGACAGGTTGCCAGTCAAGACTATGATGTCCTTATCTGAGAAGTATCCTCTAAGTGTTTCAGGGCCAGATGGACCGCCCTAAGCTCCAGCCAATTAATATGATGGCCCAAATCTTCATAGGACCATTGTCCTTGGACCACCTGGATTGAATATAGGCTCTCCAGACATAAGGACTGGCATCTGTGGTCAGCACTAACCTGTCAGGGTCTTGAATAAGAGTCACAGGGAAAGGGCCTCAGACGACCACCATTGTAAAGATCCAAAGACCAGCGGAGTTAATCTGACCTGTAGAAGGGAACAACTCCTACCTGTCTTCTGATAAGGGAGAAGAAACTATTGGAATGACCTGGCATGCAATCTAGCCGAGGGCACAATATTAATGCATATGAGGAGGGCGGAGCTGGTGTTGTGACGATACAGCATGTGATCTCAGAGGTCTGAGATCGCAGCTGATATCTTTGCCCCTGGATGGTCCAAACGGATCTAAACCGTCCCAAAGAGACGGCGAAAGTGAAGAGCATATCCTGTTGATCCCAGGGATATCGCAAAGTCCCTGGTAGATCCAGGAGAAGCTCTTCTTGCCAGCGGCAAAGAGGCAGCCATTAAAGCTGCTGAAGTTGAGACAGCTCCGAAATGGAAAAGAGCAGAAAGAGAAAGTGTGCCGGTTTTGTGAGAACTTTTTTATTCAAAGATTTGAAAGGACACCCTAAGGAAAAGAAAGAATCTGTAAAAGTTTTGACAGAAGTGATTAAGCGGCGATTTTAAACGGAAGTGTCAAAGTAAGGTTTTGTGGGTTTTTTTGTTTTTTTTTCATTGCTGGATTTCTATACACGATTTTGTATTTTGAAACTGGACTGGTTCTTTTCTTATTTATACCTATCTTTTCCTCTCCTTTTTGATTTTGCAATATTTCAGGCTAGAGGCTCCCTTTAGTTACTCAGTTATTTCCCTTTTGTATATTTCTTTCCCCTTTTTTTGGTATTTTTTATTATGTTTTGCTTGGGAAAGGACGGGGAAAGTGAGAGCAAAGAAACTTTGTAACACTGCCAACTAGACGCTTGAAAATGCTTTATTTCCTGTGATCAGACAAAGCTCAGAAAGCAGAGAAAGAAAGAACTGAGAGTCCTTTTCAAGGACATTGCTATGTGATAAGATAGAGGGAAGAGCATGGGAGAGTGTTATTGTAGGTGCTCTTCTGAATTTCTATCACAGCTGGAGCCTGGTGTTGAAGCTTACGAAAAGAAAAGGTGATAAGTCTTTGGAGAAGAGAGTTATAATAAGAGCCTTGGATAACTAAACAAAATGCTGTGTGCTCTTTTTATTTTTTCTAAGTTGTGCTATCCCTCCTTACCAGCTTTACTGTATTTTTTAAAAAAATCTTTATTTTTGTAATAACTATTTGGGTTTTTGGCCTGTTTGGAGCTTGTTTTTGTCTTTTTTTTTTTGAAGTCCAGTCTCCACGTTTGCTTTTTATTTTAAAGAGAAAGTCTTAAAAGCTTTTTCTCTTTTCTTTCTTGGCATTTTTTGTTTTTTTAATCTACCTTTTTGGTTCATTTTTATGCACTTTTTTCTATTTGAGACCTTTCAATTGGATTAAGGTGTTGAAGAATCTGAAGAATTTTTTCCCTTCTCTTGTTCTTTTTAAGTCTTTTTCTTTATTTAACTACTGATTGGATTAAGGTTTACAAGAACCTGAAGAAACTTTGTCTCCCCCTTTTTTATTACTATTGGGCTTTTTCTCTCTCTAACATTCTTATTTTTTACTCAGAATTATAATTGGCTACTTTACAATTGGATTAAGGTTTAGAAGAACCTGAAGATTTTGAATTGTTTAAAATGAGTAGGAAATTTACAGCTCCTGGTTCCTCAACTTCTACTTCTGCCTCTCCACCATCTGGAGGACAACGTTCAATACAGACAATGCTAAAGCAAGAAAAAGAACAAGAAAAAGTGACTCTACAGATGATTATGCAAGGAATCCAAGATATTAAAGCAAGATCAGAGACTATTGAAAAGAGAATAGAGAACATCGAACAAAGAACAGAGAACACTGAACAAAAAACAGGGAAAACCGATGAAAAAGTGGAGAACATTCAACAAATGATGTCGAAGTATGGTGAAAGATTCCAAAAAATTGAAGAAGATAAACAAAGAGACAAGAAGATTGGAGACACTTATAACAGATTAACTATGGTTGAACAAGATAAAAGTGGTATGCTGAGATAGGAGATGGACAGATCAGAATTTTATCTTAGATTTTAAAATATAGAGGAAGAAAAAGGACAAAATCTAGCTGAGATAATGATAGAAATATTGGCTGAAGCTTTGGAAATAACTGAAGAGAAGATGATGGATGGAATAGATGAGGTATATCGAGACTTTAAAAGATATGCAATGAGAAATAGCTTACCAAGAGAAGTTCAATTAGATTTACAAAGAAAGCCTTTAAAACGCAAATATTGCAAGTGGCAAGAGAGAAAACATTGAAATACAAAGGCAAGGATATTGTGGTCCTGAAACAAATACCCAGAAGAGTGAGAGAGATGAGAAGAGAATACCATTTCCTGACTAAAATGCTACTTTAAAAAGAGGTGAATTATAGATGGCTGATTCCAGAAGGGTTAATGTTCACATGGCAAGAACAGAGATATAGAATTGACTCAATCGAGAAAGCAGAATTATTTTATGCAGAATTTTTTGGAAGGAAAGAGGAAGAGGCAGAAAAAGAGATCTCACTAATTGAATTCCAAGAGGACTGTCAAATGGTGACTGAAAAAGAAGAAGGCGCAGTAGGTGGAAAGGTGGGAGCCAAAGAACAACGTGAACCAAGATCTACCAGAGCTGTTAAACCCAACTATAAAATATAACCATGGAAGAGAAAAAATTGATTACAATTAATATAAATGGACTTAACTCAGCCGATAAAGAAGAAAAACTTTTCATAAATTAGAGAAATTAAAATTTGATATAATTGTCTACAAGAAGTACATATTAAAAAACAATATGAACACTTGTTGGTACAGCCAAAATTAGGGAAAATATTTACTTCTTTGACGCAATGTAAGAAAAGAGGAGTGGTTTTATACATTAAAGAGACCACCCCAGCAAAACTGATCTATACTGATGAAGATGGAAGAGTACTAATGGTGGAAATAATGGACAATAATATGAAAACACTCCTGATTGCAATCTATGCTCCGAATGACAAACAAGAAGAATTTTACAAAAAATTACATATGAAAATAATTGAACTGGACTATGCCAATATAGTTATGATGGGAGATTTTAATGGAATTGTAGACAATAAATTGGACTATACAGCAACAACAACAAAGCAAAACAGAAAGACTCTCCCCAAATCCTTTTTTAAAATGGTTGATGAATTAAATTTAAAAGATACATGGAGAGAAAGAAATGCTAAAACTAAAACAATATACCTTCTATTCAAATAGACATTTATCATTGTCCAGAATAGACATGATATGGATGTCAGCAGAATTAATATCTAATATTCAAGAAATATTGAAACAAGTACCTGGGCAGACCACAATCCAATGACAATTAAATGGAAAGGACAAAAAAGAAGATCAAGGTGGACATTAAATAATACTATTTTAAAGGAAAAAGACTTCACACAGCGGATGGAGAAAGAATTGGCCTTTAGAGAAAATAAAAAAGAAGATACATCTATTCAGAATGCATGGGATACAATGAAGGTATATGCTAGAGGCTTGATAATAGATTATACAAGGAAAAGGAATACTAGGAAAAGGCAAGCCTCTAAGGCTCTAGAGGATGAGCATTTTAAAAGACTTGAAAAAGAGTTACAGAAAATGCTACAGAAAAAGGACATTAAGTTAAAAATGGATATAATTAAACACAAAATGGTTCAAACAGAGAAAGAATTAGCACAGAAAATTAGAGGTGCCAAACAGAACTACTTTGAAGATGCAAACAAACCAGGTAGATAGTTAGCATATAAACTGAGAAAGGAGAAAGAATCAAGGAAAATATTGCAGTTAATAGATGATCAAGGCCAAGTTTGCCATGGCAGTAAAGAGAAGAAGGAAATCATTCAAGACTTTTATGGGAAATTATATAAGCAAGAGAATATTGATGAGGAAAGAGTTAAGCAGTATTTACAGAATGCTAATTTACCCAAGATATCTAAAGAGACTGAAAAAATGTTAGAAAGCAATATAACTATGATGGAGTTAACTGAAGCACTTAAGAAGCAAAACAATGGAAAGGCACCAGGCCCAGATGGACTTCCGGCAGAATTTTATAAAACATTACAAGAATCGTTGAATCTCCCATTGCTAGAAGTTATGAATGAAGTTATGTTAAAGAAGAAGATACCCAAATCGTGGTCAGAAACTTATATCACACTTATTCCAAAAGAGGAGGCTGATCCATTGCAAATTAAGAACTATGGACCTATTTCTCTACTAAATGCATATTATAAAACTTTTGCTTCAATATTGGCAGAAAGACTTAAAAAATATTTAAATAACTTTATCCATTCTGATCAAAATGGATTTCTGCCAAAGAGACAAATTAAAGATAATATGAGAGTAATTTTGAATACCTTGGAATACTATGAGGCACATCCTGAAAAACAAATGGCTTTGATATTTCTAGATGCACAAAAGGCATTTGATAATGTGAATTGGCGATTCATGTTATTATTGTTGGAACAGATGGGTTTTGCTAGAAAATTTATTCAAGCAATAGAAGCAATATATCATAAGCAAACGGCAAAGGTAATGATAGAGGGAGAATTGACAGACTCTATTAACATAAGAAAGGGAACAAGACAAGGGTGCCCACTATCACCTTTGCTATTCGTGTTAACTTTGGAAGTGTTAAACAGAAATATTAGAGATGAAAAGAGTATAAAAGGAATGAAAATTAAAAAGGAAGAATTTAAGCTGCAAGCCTTTGCAGGTGATTTGGTTTTTATCTTAGAAGACCCTTTAGAAACAGCACCAAAATTACTGGAAAAGTTAGAGGCATATGGCAAGGTGGCTGGTTTGAAAATAAACAAAGATAAGACAAAGATTTTGACAAAGAATGTGTTATCAAGACAAAAGGAAGAACTGGTGGATGTATTAAAAATCCAGGTCATGAATAAGATCAAGTACTTGGGGATACATTTGACAGCAAGATGTAGCATACTAAAAGAGAATAACTATATTAAACTTAAGCAGCAGATAGGTCTAGATTTGGTGAAATGGTAAAATTTACAACTGTGATTAATAGGGAGAATTTCAACAATCAAGATGAATATATTACCCAGAATTTTATATTTGTTCCAAACAATTCCAATTAGGCTTGGAAAAGACTATTTTAAAGATTTAAATAAAATTGTGTTGAAATATATATGGCAAGGTAAGAAAGCGAGAATAAAGTTAAAGCTTTTTGCAAGATGCTAGAATTAGAGGAGGATTTGGTTTGCCTAATTGGGAGTTGTACTACCAAACTACAAACCTGATGTGGGTCAAGGAATGGATCACATTAAGAAATACTAGATTGTTGACACTAGAAGGACATGATTTGTTGTTGGGGTGGCACGCTTTTTTATGGTACAAGGGAACTAAAATACAAGGGTATTTTAGAAGATATTATATACTGGTTAAATTGGGAGAAGATTAAAAGACAATGTTATTTGAAAATTCCAGTCTGGTTATTGACTATTGAAACATTTTCTTATCCTATAATATATAAAAAGGAACAAACAGTTAGATATGGGGAAATATTGAATGAAAAGGGTGAACTTAAATCTATGCAGAAACTAGAGGAACAAGGTATAAAGATGAATTGGTTCTCATATGCGCAAATACATTCAAGGTATGATAAAGATTTTAAAACAGAAGGTTTCTATGATAAATTGACTGATCTAGATAAAATTTTGACAGGTACTGATGAAAAGGTGATTAAAAAACTGTATGGATATTTATTAGAAATTAAACGAAGAAGAACAAATTAAAGAAACTATGATTGCTTGGGGGAAGAACTTTGGATATGGGATTGATTTAGAGAAATGGCAAAAATTGTGGTCTCAAAATTATAAAATGACAATGTCAACAGCTTATAAAGAAAATTTGTATAAGATGTTTTACAGGTGGCATATTCCCCCGACAAGAATAGCAAGAATGTTCAAGAATAAATCCGAAAAATGTTGGAAATGTCATCAGACACCTGGCTCATATTACCATATGTGGTGGACTTGTGCAGATGCTAAAAAATACTGGACTAAAATCCACATGTGGTTGGAAAAAATGACAAAAAAAAACATATAGATTTGAAACCAGAGATATTTTTATTGGGAATTTTACCTGAAACATATAGTAAAGATTTGAAATATCTGATTGTGAATGTATTAACAGCAGCTAGGATTGTATTTGCTAAAAACTGGAATAATGAGAAAATACCATCGCAGGAGGAAACCATTAAGAAAATATTGGAATGTGCTGAAATGAGTAGATTGACATTTGAAATTAGAGAACAAGAGGATAAACAATTTTATAAAATTTGGGACCTTTTCTATCAATGGTTAGATAATGAAATACAGTAATGAAATATGTAGATTTTTAGAAAATCATAAATATATAAAGGTAATTTTTTATTATATCTACAAGATGTTTTTAGGATAGATTTGGGAGGATAATATGAATTGTTATATAATAAACTAAGTAAATTATGGTTATCTCGTAAAATATGAATGAATAAATCTATAGTCAAATGATTGATTAATAATGATATTAGGGTATTTAATTTTTGATTGATAACATGAGCTTTTATGTAATGTAACTGTAATTGAAGACTACGAAATGGATGCACAAAATGATTTGTAAACCAACCGGCACACTGTTTGTATATCTATGGAAGAAAGTTTGATGTTTTTGATGTTTTGTTTGTTAAATGTTCTGGGGACTGAAGAAAACCCAAAGAGCAAGGTCCTGTATTGATAATGCCTCCCATTATAGCAGAACCTAAGGAATTGTCTACGGGCTGGAAGAATGGGGACATGAAGGTACGTCTCCATTAAATCTATGGAGGTGAGGAAATCCCCTTTCCTAATTCCCTACAGAATGGATTGGAGACAATGCATCTTAAACCGCTTGTATTTTACCCGGAGGTTAAAACGCTTCAAGTCCAGAATTGCCCTCCACCCTAACGAGGCTTTTGGGATTACAACCAAGATGGAATAAACTACCATGCTCTGTTGGTCCTCAGGCACCAGCTGAGTAGCCTGGATTTCCAGAAGGTGCTGAATAGCTGTTTCCATTAGGACCTTTCTCCCTCTATTGCTTAGAGACAGGACAAGGAATAAAAAATCTCGGGGGTATAGAGAGGAATTCTATAGAAAGGCCCAAAGGTCCAGGTGTCTGTGATTACTTCCTCCCAATGCCTGGCAAACAAGGCCAGACGGCCCCCAATGGGAGGGTTGACATCAGATTTATCTGGGGCATTGCAAGGGATGACCCCCAGTCCCTCGAAAGGGACACTTATTGTTGATGGGTGATTTATAGCTGTTCTGTCCTGGGGTTGCTCCTGCCTGGGGGCGAAAGGCCTCTGGGTCCTAGAGAACCCCCCCTGTTTCAGGGGTCCTATAATAGGAGCGTCTGACATAGGGTGTTGATCTGAATTCACCCCTTCTGGATCTGAGGACCTTACTTTTGTCTTTGGAGTCCACCAGCACCTTGTCCAGGGCTTCTCCAAACATATTCTCCCCCTTAAAGGGGGCAGTGGCCAACCTCCACTCATGTCTCATATCAGCTTGCCATTGTCTTAGCCAGAGCAGGTGAAGAAAGGTCACAGTCCCCTCTATTGCCCTAGATGCAAATTTGGCCACACTATGGGTGGCATCAGCTGAAAATTCCACTGCTGCTAATAGCTTGTTTAAATGTTAGTGAGACCTGACATTGTCCAGTGGAATTCTCTCTTGTAGCTCTTGAAACCTGTTGGGTATATGGATACACCAACTAGGTTTGGGTGACTAAATATATAAACCTAGGTTTAAGTGTTTGTAGCTTTAAGCACCAAACTGCAATGTAATTAGATAATTAATGGTGCGGTTGCAAGCAGCAATAAAAGGCAGTAAGAGAAACGTAACAGCCGCTGGCCCCTGGTCTCTCTGCTCTCTGCCTGCCTGCTGCTTACTCCTGTTTTGAGACGTCTGCTTGATACTGTTTTGTTGGCTACTGTGCTGGATACTGTTTCTGCTGAACAAAAGGACTATTCCCTTGGTGAGCTGATATCCTGTGTATACTCAGCGTTGTCTTCGAGAGAAAGGTATCGGGAGGAGAAGATTTACAAGCAGATAAGGACATAGTACTGACTAGTTAATGGACTAAGTTACTGGATGGATATATTTGTGAATGACATATGGACTGATTGACAATGCTTAAACTCTGAATGGATTAAACAACTATTTAAAACAACAAACAGTGTTTTGTCTCCAGTGTGTGTATACTCTTGGGCCCAGCCTCTCTCATTTGGCTGCCTGGCTTGACTGCTGCTGCACACTCTGCTTGGGGGTTTGTCCCCAAACACTAACATTGGTTATGGGCCCAGTGGGCACAGTCTAACTAACCAGGATATAGTAGTGAGAGTGTTGGTGTGAGTTGCACATTACTGTAAAAACAAACTGTTTGTTGAATAGTTATTTATCTCAAGAGCAATGGCACAAGTAAATTTGCCAAGTCTGTCCATGATATCCAGACTAGATGGAACAAACTATGTTTCATGGTCAATGAAATGTAGTTTACTGCTACGAAGAGAAGGTTTGTGGGACATAATAACAAACCCACCAGATGTATCTAACTTAGATCCTACTGTTGAAGAGGATGCCAAAAAGATACAAGACTATGAACGAAAGAATGAGCAGGCTTTATGCATCATAGGACTGACTCTCTCTGACCAGCAACTGATTCATATCCGTGGAGAGGAAAATGCTGCAAACTGCTGGGAGAGTCTCAGGAAGATTTATGTTCGAGACAGTGTAGGAGCTCATATCAATCTTACACGGAAGCTGTTTAGAACACATCTTGAGAAGAATGGAGACATGTTAACTCATTTAAACTGTATGAAAAGCATTTTTCAGGAATTACAAGAAAAAGAGCTTATATTTAATGAGTTGCAACAAGTATACATTATACTGTCTTCATTGGATCGAAGCTATGATGATTTTGTGACTGCTTTAGAAGTATTGCCAAAAGACAGTTTATCAGTAACTGAAATTACCGGCAGGCTATTAGAAGAAGCCAGAAGAAGGTTTGAACGTGACCAGCTGAGAGAAGATAAGCCTAATAAAGAAGAGAAATTATCTTCAAAGCTTGAAAGAAACCAGCTAGGTAAAGTAAAGCACCCGGAAGAAGAGAATTTATCTTCGACGGCATACACAATTAAAAAGTGTTTTAATTGTGGAGGCAGAGGACATTTGGCAAGATTCTGCAGAAAAGGAAAAAGCCAGAATGTAAAAAAGCCAAAGAAATCCTTTGAACTAGCCATGTTTAGCAACTGTGAAGTGAAGAATGATTTATGGGTGGTGGACAGTGGTGCATCCCACTGCATCACGAGAGATAAGACAAAGTTTATAAAAATGTTTACAAGCTCTCAACGTATATCACTCGCTAATGGCTGGCACCTCAAGGCCAAGGGTGAAGGTATTGCATATTGTCCATGTTTAAACCAGAATATAAAAATGTTGTATGTACCACAGTTAAAGATGAACTTACTTTCTGTAAGAGTATTAGATAAACTAGGTTATGTAGTTACATTTAAGGATAATAAGTGCATACTTGAAAAAGATAACAAAAGGGTAACTGCAGCTTTAAATGGAGCATTGTATGTTTTACATGATAGTAAGAAAGGGGAGGCACAGACTGTATTTAACAATATAAAGCCTCATAATGAATGTATCCAT
This sequence comes from Pseudonaja textilis, assembly GCF_049901715.1. Classification (NCBI taxonomy): domain Eukaryota; kingdom Metazoa; phylum Chordata; class Lepidosauria; order Squamata; family Elapidae; genus Pseudonaja; species Pseudonaja textilis. Next base: position 47,554,831 of record NC_142008.1, on the reverse strand, counting down.
TTATTGCATAGGTGTTTGGGGCATGTAAATTTTAAAATGCTAAAACGTACAGTAGAGTTATCTCATGGAATAAGGTTAAAACCCTGTGATAAATATTTGCGTTGTAATGTCTGCTGTGAAGATAAGAGTAAAATATTGCCTGCAAATAGGCTAAATGGTTTCAAAACTAAAGAACCTTTAGAAGTAGTATTTGCAGACATTATAGGTCCAAAGAAACCCAGTATGGGGGGTGCTCGGTATATACTGAGCATTATGGACCATTACTCTAGATATGGGTTTTACTACCTAATGAAAAGCAAAACTGAAACATATCAACATTTCTTCAACTGGTTAAAGTTTGCAGAAAGAAAGACTAAATAAAAACTGATAAGGATGGAAATATAATCCATAAGGCAAGATTAGTAGCCCAAGGTTTTAGACAAAGTGCCAATGACTATGATGAAGTATTTGCACCTAGTCTTAAAGCAGCAACATTAAGGGCAGCTTTAGTGTGGGCAACAAGCAAGAAATACATAGTTAACCATTTAGATGTGGAAACTGCTTACTTGCATGCTCCACTAAGACATACTGTATATATGAAAAAGCCTAGTGGATTTAAAGGTGAAAATAATAATGATTGTTGGTTGTTAAAAAAGAGCCTCTATGGTCTTAAACAATCAGGCTATGAATGGAACCAGTATATTGTAAAGGAACTAAACAATATAGGGTTTAAAGCTGGTTTAGCCGATCTATGTCTATTTAAAAGGGAGACAAATGGTAAAATATCATTATTATTATTGTTCACGGATGATATTGCTTTGATTACTGAGACTAATGATGAAGCCAATAAAATAATTGCATCATTAGCCAAGAAGGTAAAAATCAAGCAATTAGGGGAGATAAAGAGATATCTAGGTTTGAATATACTGAAAACACAGAAAGGTTTTAAGATATCTCAGGAAGATAAGATATCTAAATTGCTAATAGATTATAAGATGGAACTTTGTAAGCCTGCAAAGACTCCAATGAGTCAGGATATTTGCAAAATGGATGCTCAAAGTCCCAAGTTTGATAAGGCAATATATCAATCTTTGATTGGTAGCTTATCATATATTAGCAATTGGTCAAGGCCAGATATAGCTTGTAGTATTAATCAGCTGGCTCGACATAATAATGATCCGCTTCAGTGTCATTGGATAGCATTGAAGAGAATCTTAAGATATCTTAAAGGAACATTACACCATGCACTGTATCTAGAACCAAAAGGTGATCTCAGATTGAGTGCTTATGCAGATGCTAGTTTTGCATCAGAAAGAGACACAAGAAAGTCGACTTCAGGAACAGCCATAATGCTGGGTAAGACATTAATAGGTTGGAAGTCAATTAGACAACAGCATATAAGTTTGTCTACTATGGAGGCAGAATTCTCCTGTTTATCGCTATTATGTACTGAATTAATTATGTATAAACAAATGTTGAATGATATGGGTATAACTGTAAATTATCCTATAATTGTACATGAAGATAATCAGGCAGCAATTCAAATGGCCACAAATATTGCAGTAAAAACTAGGAGCAAGCATACAGATTTAAGGTACCTAAACGTTAGACAATCTGTAAAGAGTAAAATGATACAGCTGGAGTACTGCATGTCGGAGGACAATATAGCTGATAATTTTACTAAAGCCCAAGGTGCCATTAAGCACCTAGAGAGTTGTGAAAAGTATGGGTTTAGATTGTAAAGGTATTATATATTTATATCACCCAAAAGGGGAGAATGTTGGGTATATGGATACACCAACTAGGTTTGGGTGACTAAATATATAAACCTAGGTTTAAGTGTTTGTAGCTTTAAGCACCAAACTGCAATGTAATTAGATAATTAATGGTGCGGTTGCAAGCAGCAATAAAAGGCAGTAAGAGAAACGTAACAGCCGCTGGCCCCTGGTCTCTCTGCTCTCTGCCTGCCTGCTGCTTACTCCTGTTTTGAGACGTCTGCTTGATACTGTTTTGTTGGCTACTGTGCTGGATACCGTTTCTGCTGAACAAAAGGACTATTCCCTTGGTGAGCTGATATCCTGTGTATACTCAGCGTTGTCTTTGAGAGAAAGGTATCGGGGGGAGGAGATTTACAAGCAGATAAGGACATAGTACTGACTAGTTAATGGACTAAGTTACTGGATGGATATATTTGTGAATGACATATGGACTGATTGACAATGCTTAAACTCTGAATGGATTAAACAACTATTTAAAACAACAAACAGTGTTTTGTCTCCAGTGTGTGTATACTCTTGGGCCCAGCCTCTCTCATTTGGCTGCCTGGCTTGACTGCTGCTGCACACTCTGCTTGGGGGTTTGTCCCCAAACACTAACATTGGTAGCAGAGGATGGTTTCGATCCATCCAAACACTAACAAAACCAGATGAGAGAGACAGGCCCTGTTAAAAATAGATGTGGCCGTGGAGGCCTTCACTGCCCATGCTGCTGACAGGTGTGTTCTCTGCAATGTTTATTCAACACCCCCCCCGTCCTCTGCTTTCAGCGAGTCCTCAGGCTCCCCAGGAATATCAGTGTTGGCTTGCAGGACCACAACTGGGGCGTCGACAGCGGGCACTTCCAGGGCCTTGGAGAGATCACCTCCCACGTTGAATATCTTCTTGTCCAGGGAGGAAGGGCTTGGACCTGACCCAAAGGATGACCATTGCCTTTGGATGACTGTGGTGAACCTCCTTGGCACAGGGATGACATCAGCTGTTACTGGTTTTTCGGAAAAAAGTGGGTCATTGGGGTCTTCAGAAGGGTCTGTAGGCTCCTGTGGTTCAGGAACCAAGCCCCGTCCTGTGGCTTTTTTAGCCTTGAAGAGGAGCGACCTGAATATGGCTAGTTGGAATAGGCCTGGCATAGAGATTTGGTCATCGTTTAGGCCTTCATCATCTGAGTAATTTCTGTCCATCAGTTGACCACTGTCAGATGGGATGAGTGGGAGCTTTCAGCAGGAGCATATATCCCTGGTCCTGAATGCAGGGAAAGATCATCCTCATGAGACCTGTGTCTCCTACTACGTCTGGATGATGAAATTGAAACCTCTGAAGGTGAACACCTGGTCTGCTTCAAGACAGCTGACACACCTTGCTTTACTGACTCAGTTAAAAGTGCCTGCATATTAATCTGGAATTCAGGTTCCTGCCCCATGACTGATCTAAGTCCAGCTGACATGGGAGTAAACATGGCCTCAGGGGCCAGTCTGGGTCTCTGGGCTGTAACTGGCAGTTACCCTGTTTTGCTGGGCAAACTGAAAAGAAATTTCTTCTCTCAGAAGCTTCAAGAGGCTCTTGCAGCAAAATCTGCTCTTCAGCTCCCCTTGTGGCTGCTTCTGTTACTGTACTCCTGTCAGTATGCAGCTGCCTATCTCCTCTTAATAACAGTCGCTCCTTGTTTAGGCGGGAAGCTGTGCTGGGCACCATTTCTGAAGAAGTTTGGGCCACTTCTTTTCCTCTAGCCCACAACTTGTCAAGAGCCTCATCCCTATGGCGCTCATCCTGCTCAGCTGCCTTGGAGCTTTTTTTGAGCCCCTGCAGCTCTGTCCTTTGGATTGGGGCTATTATATGAAGACATCTGGTCTGGGGCTGCTGGGCTTAGAGAGCGTGACGGCCTGCGAGCCGTCTCCTCCACTCTCCTGACCATGCGGAAGCATTCTGTGGTAATTCTGCCATTTTCTATGCCCATGTTTTAAACTGTATTTTCCATAACTTTTACCTATGGCTTCCCTGGCTCTGTTCTAGCCCAAATACTACTCTACTTACCTGACTTGTTATGTAAAAGGTTTTTTTTCCTCCTTTGTTTGGTGTCTTCTGCCCCTTTAATGCTGCCATGTTAGAATGGCATCTGCGGAGGCCGGTTCAAGCTGCAAAGAGCCTTACCAAACCAAAGTGCAGGGAAACAGTGTGGATGGAGTTTCTACACACCTCCCACAAAAAACACTATGTAGATCGGCCCTCAGCCGATCCGTTGTCTGATGGCCTGGGCCAAAGCCCCGACCAGGCTGTCTTTGACAACTGTCAAACGAGTAGACTAGTTCCCAATTGAAATATTTTTTTTGCCAATTAGATCAATTTAAATTTTTGGTTTTTTTCAAACAATTTAACACATCATCCAGCTAGCTCAATTTCTGAGAGGTCCCTAGCAACAGAGGGAGTGTCCTCAAAGATTTGACAGACTCAGTCCAATCAGCAAACGGTGACTGATTACCCAATCCTGAATGCTATCTCCACCACAATGGAGAATTCTATCAGCCCGTGCCCTGCTTCATTTTGTACTCCAGGGCCAAACTTTACAGTTATCTTTTGACTTCCTACTTCAGTATTCCAATCCCCCATGATAATAAGGGCATAATTTCTTTGTGTTGATTCTATAAGATTCTGTAGACTTCATAGAACTGGTCAATTCATCCTCTTCAGCACCAGTGGTTGGGGCATAGACTTGGGACTACTGTGATATTGAATGGTTTGCCTTGGATTCAAACTGAGATCATTCTGTCATTTTGGGGATGTATCCCAGTATTGCTTTTCGTACTCTTTTATTGACTATGAAGGCTACTTCATTTCTTCTGGGGGATTCTTGCCCACAGTAGTATACCTGATGGTGATCTGAATTAGAGTCACCCATTCTTGTCCATTTCGGTTTGCTGATTCCTAAGATGTCAATGTTTAGTCTTGTCATCTCTTGTTTGACCACGTCCAACTTGCCTTGATTCATTTACATTCCAGGTTCCTATGGAATCTAGATTTTTACAGCATAGGACTTTCCTTTCATCACCAGATGCATCCACAGCTGAGCGTCCTTTCGATTTTGGCCCGGTCGCTTCACTCTTTCTGGCACTACTAATACTAATCCTCTGCTCTTCCCCAGTAGCATATTGACACCTTCCAGCCTGACCCAGTGATACCAGGTTTTCAAAGTCTGATAGTCATTTATCAAGAACCTTAGTATCTGTTTTTACTTGCCTCGCAAATAACAATTCTTGAGTCAAACTTTCATCTTTAATAAAGCATACATAAGTAAGAAGCAAAGATTCATTACCTGGCAAATTCATCCAGCTGTAATGCAAAGTCTGTTGTCCATAGTATGCTGCACAATACATCTTCCACATTCTCAGCCACTTCATCTATGCATCTTTGCACTGAATTGTTGCTGAGAGGAATTGTCTTAATTATATCATGTGGTGACTTATGCAAAACAGTACTCAGATCCTCACTGGCTGGTAGGATGAGTTCTTCACCAATAGCATGTGGCTTTCCAGACTTAGCAATCAGTAATGAAATTTTGTGTGATGCACGCAAACCATCGGTGTTTTGTTGGGAAAAATTGTAAAACATGCCTGACAGTGTTGGGCGCTTTTGAAATTTGTCATGAAGTGATTGAAAAAAAGTTAGGTTCTAGTCTGCCTTGTCAGGATGTGCCTTCTTCAAATGTTCTCTCACTCTAGAAGGCTTTATTGCCTCAGTAGAAAATACTTTTTCACATAGTAGGCACTGTGGCAGCTGCTGGTTTGATGGTGCTGGTATAAATCCATACTTCAGATATTCCACACTATATTGTCTACATTTCTTCTTTGATTCTTCGCTTCTGCCATTTCTGCTCTGAAAATCAGAATACTTACAATATGTGTGTGTTCATATCTGATTTGAAAAGTTACAGTTGCAGTGGTGGGGGGAATGGTAGTAACCTGCTTTTTTAATTTTTTAAAAAATAGGGAAAATTTGCCGAGCCAGGCAAAACAGAGCAGCACACACGAGGCTTAGCGTGGCTGCCAACGTACACAGTATGCGCAGGCGCAGGAGGTGATGGGGCGAGCCGGGCTGGAACCAGAAATGCTCAGCTGACTAGTGGCCGACACAGCCCTAGGCAGAATTGCTCCCTGCAAGGAGCCCACCTCCAACACTCCTCTGTCACTCCCCTTGCCTCTAAGCACCCCCCTAAGTCATCTCACCTCTCCCCAGGGGCCAGTACTGCCCACTTTGGGAACCACAATCTAAACCTTCTAAACTAAAACTGTAAGTGCTCTTTAACTGTGGCTATTTAAATATTTTAATCGTAATCTTATTACTAATCATACCTAATTTTTTCATGAGCCTTTCTAGAACTTGTCTAAGAACATATTGCTGAAATATTTCCAGACACCACTTTAAGTGGTGACTAAATCTTTCATTATAGAGGAATTTTTGTAGTACTTCAGTTTTTTGCAGATAAAATTCCTCTTCCTGTTAAATTTGTTTGCATAAATAGAGGTCTGCCAAATTATCTGAAAAGCATCTATTAGAAATGAGTTAGCCTCTTTTTTACACTGGCAATATTTATTGTGACAGGAAAAGAACTACTGTAATTAACAATACAGAAGTTATAAAACAGGCCAAAGAAGTACAACATGGTCCTAATTCTAATAGATAATACAATTTGCTTTTGTTTTCTATTCTAAAAAATACCCTACTCTAAAGTGTATCACTGTTTTTTTTCTAATTACAGTCTTACAAGATTATGTTCATGAACACGGATATTTTCTGTCAGATCACATATTAAAGCACTATGAATTTTTCTACAGCTATATGTTTGCATTATGAATTGTGTGACATTTAAATCTATATATATAAAAGTGAAATACCACTTCACACATCATCACAAAATTTTCGGAACCATAAAGCCTACAAACTTGAAATTTGACACATATGTTCCTCTTGGCTTTTAGGTGCTTACTAAGAAAGGTTTTTTCGAAATGAATCAGAGCATTAGTATTTTGTATATTAACATGCTCATGCTAAGGAGTTCTCATGTCCCACCCCACCTGAAAAGAAATCTGTTCCAAATGCAAAACCCAAGCAGAGAAGTTTCAGTTTCAGAGCACTAAACAGCTTTAGAACAGATGAGGTAAGCCACGCCCAGGATCCTTGCTGTCTCCTTCTTGCTCACACAGCAATTACTGTTTCAGTTTCCAAACAGCCTCACACACTGACAGGACACTAGCCAGACGAATACTGATGGATGCTGGTAGGCAGAGGCAGAATTTCCCCCCCTTATATTCCTCCCCCAAAACAAAGCCCGACCACATAGTTTCACAGCGAAGCTCGGGTATCGAGCTAGTGATAGTATATATTTATTATATAGAAAGAACTAATTATACTTATACAGATCTACACATCTAAGCTAATCGTAAGACAGCCTTGTCATTAAAGAACTATTTCATGTATTGGATCTTCTTCCCTTAAATGAATGCTTTCAGCTTTTCTACCTTCTGTTTCTCACAAAATGAGGCCAGGCCTTTTTTTTTTTTTGACCCTCGAAAAACCAGCTAGGCCGTCTTTTCGGGGTGACTTAATTCCCCCCCCTTGCATCCTTGGGCGGGCGGCGACGGCTTGGATTGGGCATTGGTGGGGCACTTCGTATCGAGAGACCTTCCGCCACCGTTGCTTTTCCTTTTCTCCATGCTGCCGCGGCATTTAGAGCAACGCCGTGGCATTTGGCGCAGCCACACAGGGCTCGTCCCTGCAACCGGAGCCCAGCGGAGACACTCGGCTTCAGGCGCTCCTGTCGCCGCCTTCCCTTTGCCTTCCAATGCAAAGCCAATTCTTTTAAAAATGACACCCTACTACCGGTACAACAAAGCCTCCCCTGCCCGAGAGGGCAGCCCAACCCCACGAGGGGAGGCAAATCTCCCGGGGCTGCAGCGCAGGATCAGCCCACCCCGGGAGAAGTGCCCAGCCACCATCCCTGCCTGGTGCCCGGCAGAGTGGAAGAGCTTCACCTGGGGCGCCCAGCACAGCTGATAGGCGGGACCTCCTGCCCAGCGGCAGAGCTCTCACCAAGGCAGCAAGCGCCTCCCCTCCAGGCCCTCCACTCATCCCACCAGGGCTGCACCAGAGCTGCGCCAGAGCCGTGCGGGCTGGGCAGACCCGGGAAAGTGAGCCGCGGGTGTACACCTGCCTGCCAAGCGAAAGAGCCGGGCCGACCCGAGCTTGGCTTCCTTCCCAAGTCTCTCCAGCCCGAACCCAAAGGGGCCACCGGGAGAGGCTGCCGAGGCAGTGATAGCACATCCATGGACAGGGAGGCAAGGCGACGGCCTGCGCCGCGTCCTCCTCCGAGCTGAACCCTGCCAAGTGAGCGCCTCTGCCCAATGCCTGTGCCGCTGCAGCATTTTGAGCTGCCAGCGCATTTGGACATGCATGGGGATGGGGATGGGGATGGGCAGGGTGAGGGGTGGAAAGGACGGGCGGCTTTGGGCTCTCTTCGCCAGCCAGGAAAGCAGCACTGCCGTCGCCTTGCCTCCCTGTTCGCAGACGGGTGGGCACTATCATTGCCTCGGGCAGCCTCTCCCAGTGGCCCCTTCGCGTTCGGGCTGGAGGGATTTGGGAAGGAAGCCAAGCTCAGGTTGGCCCGGCTCTTTCGTCTGGCAGGCAGGCGCGCACCCGCGGCTTGCTCTCCCGGCTCTGCCCAGTCCACCCGGCTCTGGCGCGGCCCTGGCAGGATGAGCAGAGGGCCCAGTGGGGAGGCGCTCGCTGCCTTGGCAAGAGCTCCACCGCCAGGCAGGAAGGCCCGCCTGTCAGCTGGGCTGGGCACCCCAGGCGAAGCTCTTCATGCTCTGCCCGGCGCCAGGCAGGGATGGCGGCTGGGCGCTTCTCTGGGGTGGGCTGATCCTGCACTGCAGCCCCAGGAGATTCGCTTCCCCACATGGGGTTGAGCTGCCCTCTCGGGCAGGGGAGGCTTTGTTGTACCGGTAGTAGGACGTCATTTTTAAAAGAATTGGCTTTGCCTTTGAAGACGAAGGGAAGGCAGTGACAGGAACGCCTGAAGCCGAGTGTCTCCACCAGACTCCGGTTGCAGGGAGGAGCCCTGGCTGGCCGCGCGTGGCTGAGCCAAACGCTGGCAGCACGGGGAAAAGGGACAGCAACGGTGGCAGAAGGTCTCCCAATACAAAGTGCCCTACCAATGCTGAAGTCAATGCAGGCAGCACCATATCCTGGTATGCAACAAAAGTACTTCCTAACGGCAAGCCCCCCTGCCATTCCCCGCCATTTTGCATGTTTAATATAGGCCTTAATTTGTGGGGAGGGGCTTAATTTGATTTTATACCTATAAAACATGCTGGGACTTTCTATTGGGGGAGGCCGTATTGTTGGAGAAACACGGTATTCTCTCTTGTTGACAGGACTTAGGTAAGTTTGTAAATTTTACAACATTTTATTTCCTTTACACTAAACTACAAAGCATATGGGGAGTTGCTCCATATAATGACAGTTTAGAAATGGGAATCTTATGCTGTTTTTAAAGCACTCTCATTCCCTCAGCTATCATAGATAATTATAAATAATTTATAATTTATTTTTATTCAATAACCATTGTAAATATATGGAAGACTAGAAAGACTTGAGCCAGGCAAACCCATACTACTGATTCAAGGTCTTTCAAATTTAGAATTCTAATAGTGATAACTGTTAATACCTTATCTTGGCAATTAGCATATACTGTTCGTTACAAAATGAACAAAAACAAACAAGACATCTGACCTAAAGCAGCTCTTTCCTTTCCCTTCTGCAAGCAAACATATGTTCTAGCTGGAATAGAAATTTTATCCTTCTCTAATTATTAAAGTATGCAAAATGACTAATTTTCATAGCCCTACACTATGTCCATCTGCGTCCCGTTTTAATGTAGAATGCAATACTATTTCCAGAATCATTTCACCTAACCTGAAACTATAAAGTGTTGATTAATGCTATTTTTTATTCTTTTTCTAGTGCATGTGTCCATTAATGTATGTCAGAATCACTGTATTTTAGGTTCATCGTCCTAGACAGATGATTGTATTTCTCAACTTCCAAAATCATCATCTAACAAGTAGAGAAGACTGCTCCTATACTTTCAGGAACTATGGAAACAGCTATACAGATCCACAGATTCCCAGAGCGAGTGACAGTATATAATTGAGTGGGAAAAATAGTGTGACTGTCCAGTATAAGCACTAGTTATTTTGTCTTTTGACTTTGCCCCACCCAATCAGGGTGTATTTGCTGCCAACATCTGATTTTCTTCTCACCAATAATGGTTCAAAAAGAAGGCCAAAAGAAAGAAAATATTTTCTCCCTTCCACTGTTGAAGAAATACAAACCTTGCATCAGGATCCGACAATAAATCTGGAGAGAGACTTAAGCTTTTGGAGGCAATTATTAGTTTACAATCCCTCAACACACATATTACAATTACAATTGTGGGCTTAAAATAATAATTTGGATATATTAATAATACCTAATACCAAAGAAAACAAGTTCATGGCTTAAATAAAAGGACTAGGTTTCAAAAGAGGAAGAATGAACAGAGCATAATGGATAGGCCCATCTCAGATGATAATTAGGCTTTAAAGAAATGCTGCCAGGGAAGGCTTGATTTGATTACATAGAAAAGAAATCTGACTTCAAATATCACTCTCATCTACTTATTTACAGCACCTAAAAATGGGAGAGAAAACTGGTGTTTTTTTACTCTATCTTACAATACTTTATCCCACAACTTCAATGTTTTTTTCTTTTCTTTAACTTACTGGAGGCTGGAAGAATTGGTAAAAGATCAGATTATGGCTGCATTCTGATAATAAACAGAACCAATAGAAGTTTGTTTTGTTATAATATCAATCTCTAGTTTTAGCTGAAATTTACAAAGATACCAACATAAAAAATCCTTTAATCTACTAAATATAATATTGCACAATTATTATTTTGTATTATCTTCCATGAATGAAGACAAATGGATCCCGTATTATCTTTTCCCATAAGGTCTTCTAGACTTCATTTTTCAATGTGACATCCCAATTAACATCACCATGAATAAATGTGCTCCATGGTCATTTTTATACAAATTTAGTCTATTCGGATGTTCCAGATCAGTGGTCACCAACTGGTGGACCACGGCCCACCAGTGGTCCGCAGCCCACTAGTTGGTGACCACTGATCTGAAAAGAAAATTTTGGTGGTCCACAGAGAAATGTCACCCCCAAAGCACCCCCCAAAGCAATTAATCCAGGCTGTGTGGGAACACAAGGCTTGCGTCATTTGCATTGCAAACAACATGAGGTAATGAGGGAAGGGGGAAAAGGGCAGAAGGGGAGAACTTGCCCACTCGCCCCACGCACCTTGCCTGGCTACAGGGCTGCATCTTTCTGCTTCTTCCTTCTGCTTTGGGCTGCACGCAAGGAAAGCAGCAAAAGTCTTTCTTTCTCTCTCCCAAACACTGCCAGAAATGAGTCTTTCTGCAAGGCATCCTGCTCCAAGAGGCTGCACTGGCAAAGACTCATTTCTGGCGGAGTTTGGGGGAGAGAAAAAAAGACTTCTGCTGCTTCTGCTGCTTCCTTGCATGAAGCCAAAAGTCTCTTTCTCTCTCTCTCTCCCCCTGAGAACGGAGCTAAAGATGGTACTCTGTGATCCCAAATAATGATCGATCGGTAGGAAAACAGAGTGGAGAATTTTCCTGCAGACCAGAAGCCAGCAAGGAAACAGCAGAAAAGAGGAGGAAAGGAGCCCTAAAAAAAAGGGAGGAGAAAGGACACCAAAGTCGGGGGGGATGACTCCCCAAGGAAGAAGGCAAGCTCAGAGCGGTAGAGGCTGCTCTTACCAGCAGCAGTCTGAGAGGGATGAGGCAAGGGAATAAGGAAAAATGACCATGCAAAGTGCCCAGGCAGTGCACCGCAACTTCTGGACAAGCAGACAAAGTCCCATCTGTTGCCATTGCTGCTGTTTTTTCACTCTCACTTCCAGAGAGCGCTTCTGCCACCATTGAGCAGCCCAGCGCTTGCTCTGCCACTGTGCCTGGATTGATCTGGTCACACACACACACACACACCTGCTCTGCCTCTCAGCCCAAGTTAGGAATCTTCTCCAAATGCCCCGTGTTGACAAAGAAGGCATGGCTGGTTTGGCTGGAGAAATTGCTTCATGGCTCTTCCGTCCTTTCTTTCTCCGCTCTCTGGCCTGCCCTATGGAAGGACTCTTGCAGCCATGGAGCAGACCGGTGGCCCCTGCAATGGGATTGCAACTTTATCGGAAGAGCCACTGGCCAAGAAGGTAGGGAAACAAAGACCCGGGCAGGGTTTTTAGGGTTTTGCTTTCCAGTTCTCTAGAAACTCAGGTGCAGCTTCGGTGGCAAGCCTGGCAGCTGTATGTATCCCAAGAACATGTCCTCCTCCTCCCTAAATCTAAAAAAGCACAGGTTCTGAGCTAGTAAAATCGGTGTTTAAGTGAAGTTCAGAAGCCTGTCTATATCAACTGTCAGCCAGACCAGGATTTCCAACCTTGGCAACTTTAAGCCTGGCAGAGTTCAACTCCGAGAATACCCCAGCCAGCTTTATTAGTGATCCATGGAATTTAAAATTATGAGTTTGCTGGTCCCTGAGGTCCAAAAGGTTGGCGACTCCTGTTCCAGATTGATATATCAATTGGAACTGATACTGAAGTATGCATTTTTAGAATGCTATTCACAACTCCAAATCCACGCCCAGGTACCCATACGTATGTTATAAACACATGCACTAACAATGCATCTCCTAGATAAAATACATTGTGTGCATATAAATATAGGTTGATGTTTAATTAGATGGTTGATTCTCAAATGGAAATGCTGGTATGCAGTTTTGATTGGAAAACTAAGATTTTGAAGAATTCACTACTCTCAGTGAACTGTAACCTTAGTTACAAATAAGCAAATTATTTTGACAAATTATATAAACCTATCATCATCTTAAATAATAATGAATTTGCAGTACACATAGATTTACTGCTACTGTGGCAATCTGACCAGGAAAGAAAGCCTTAAAAAATTAAAATTCAGGTCACGTAAATTCTTAGATTTGATATCTAGTTGAATTTCACTCTCACCTTTCACTTGTTCAGAACACAGCTCCTTGGCTTTGTCTTTCATTATTTTTGGAATCAAAATATCCTTTTCTACATGTCTGAGCTTTGGTTCCTCTGCAAGAAAAAATATACATAATATTTCCAACCATAGATAAAAGTCATAGCTGAATTCATAGATTAAGATGCAACATGTGAAGTCCAAAATTCTGAACAAGAAATAATATAATTTATATTATAGAGTTTTAAGCTATTTTTAATTAATCATAACTTTATTTTAGCAATTCAGAAGTTTCACTGATATTTTACTACTCATATATTTGTAAATAATATATCTAAGAAGGCCACTGGCTAGGATAATCCCATTTTATCTGCATACAATTTCTGATTTCACTATATCTAAGCAGCAAGCAATATATGAACTCTGACCTTGCCAGTCAAATTCTACTGCAATACACTAATCAGTGTATCACTTAGGTTCATGATTATTCAAAAATAACAGGGTTTTCAGAACTATAATCCAATAAATATATTAAAAAGGTGATATAAGAACAACTATTTTAATTAAATACAATGCAAAACATTACTCAGACCATTTCCACTATTTTAGCTAATCTGATACAAGCAGAAGCATGTATTGTAACATTTGAAGCTATTACTTACTGAAGGGAAGGCTGAAAAAAATTAAGTGAGGAGAGCAACAGCAGTCACAACTGTCTTTTAGTTTCCAAACCTATAATGCAGGAGACCAGAAAAACTTCTTTTGATGACCACTAGCAATGCCTTTGGCTGCTTCAAAATCTAGGAATTGAAGTTCCTTACTATATAGAAGACATCACTTGATGAAAGCAGCCTTAAAGGCTCTCTCATATCAAATCAAAATGTCAACATCTGTTGAGCTCTGACTTAAAAAGACAGATTATTCCTAACTAAGAGTACATTTCCAGAGAGAAATCTATTATCTGCTACCTGTTTCTTTAACTGAAGACCATAGCAATAGGAAGACTCTAAAGCTGTCTCCATTATGTAAACATTTGCTCTATTTTAATGCAAAGTAATCCCCCTTTAAAACAAACAGAATATAATGTAAATTTCAGCTTATGATTCACTGGGATAAATGAAAAGATAAACTATGCAAAACATTTCTTTTATTATTATTTTTTAAATCAACTGATCATATAAGAATGAGCTGGGAAACGATAGATTTGGATCAGTACATACAGAATTTCAAGTCAGTCTCATTTTAAACTAATTTATAAGAAATTTATATCATGGCATTCTTTAGAAGAAAATCCATTGTATCAGATAATAATACTTTGTTTCCTCCTCTTTTAGCACATTGCATTTTTATCTGGATTAATATTAGGCTGCATTTGAATAAAGTAGGAATGTTGACTCACTTCTGAAAATTGAAAAAAGTCTTCATTTGCTTTGGAACATTTTAAAAGGATAGAAAAGTTACTACAGTGAGATAAAAGTAGGCCCACATAGAAAACAGCTATTCACTTCACGTCTACCGAGGTTAACCCCAAGAATGCATGGAGAGAGGAATGGTCAGACCGTTTCTTGCACCTTGACCATTAGTTATTTTTCTCTACCAAATTATTGTATTTTAATTTGGCTCGCTCTGTCTGGACAAAACTGAACAGAATTAGATGTCACACTGGAAAAAGTGCCTCTCTGCCTTGTGTCAATGGAGCTGGAAGGATTCCCCTATTGCAACTGTGGGGATAATATGCAAATTATTAAATATATTCTGCAAAACTGCCCACAACATGCATTTTCTGGTTCCTTAGAAGATCTGCATGAAGCAACACCAGAAGCGATTGCCTAGATCGCTGAACTGGATATCCAGTTATAATGCCACTGCTGTACCTCTGTAGAAATTTTGTATACAATTAATATAATAACAGAATTGGAAGGGACCTTTGGAGGTCTTCTAGTCCAGGGTCGCCAACCTTTTGGACCTCAGGGACCACCAAACTCATACTTTTAAATACTTTTAAGGACCACTAATATGTTTTTTTTTTAAATATGATATATTTAATATAAAATTTATAATTCTTTATATTAAATATAACTTTAATATTTTAAAAAATAATTGTGTGTGTGTGTGTGCTTATTTAATTATAACAAAATCGTAACTAATCATAACTGTGGAGCAGAGTGAAGGGAAAGGAGGGTGTTCTCTCATCCTTTGGAGGGAAAGAGGATGGATTTAATACTGCTGGGATTCAAAAGAAACCACATGGTACCTGGAGGCTGGGAAGATCTGGACGGGGAGGAACTGGCTCCCTCTCAAATGGAACTAAAGCAGAGCCGCCCCTAATCTGGTCTCCTTTCATTTCATATCTCCCCCCAAATCAGAGGAAACCTCTCCCTCCTTTGCCAAATGTGACTGCCTGTAGTTGGGGGAGGGAAGGAGAGCTGGAAGCACTGAGGAAGATGGGCTCCTAATAATCAGGCAATGCGCCCCCTTTCGGCCTCCACACAAGAGGACTCCCCGAGGCTAAGCTCCAGGTTTCTCCTGCCACTTCCAAGCAGAGAACAGTCCCTCCCTATGTGGAGGCCGAAGGGGGGGGGGGTTGAGCCCAGAAAAGCTCAAGTTCTCGTCTGCACAAACAGGCTGGTTATTAGGACCCCGTCTTTTTCTGTACTCTTTTGGTCTGGGCATTTGGTCTTCCCCCCGCCCCATGCCAAAGGAAAGCCAGCCAGGCTTCTCCTTCCCTCCTACCCTTCTCTCTGCTCCCTTCCCCCCACTTACTTTGGGACAGAGGAAAGCGCACTGGAAACATATGTTGGCATTTCCAACACGCATTACTCTGGTGCTTGCCCGCAATTCTTTGTGTTTCTCCAAGCCTGGCTTGCTGAGGGGAGAAAGCAGCCCTGATGTCTCTGCTGCCCCCCCACAGCCCCAGCCATTGCTGCCTGGAGGAGGCACAGGAAAGCAAGCAGAAACAGTTCTCGCTGGGGTGAAAGAGCGGAGATCGAGGAAGGCACAGGCAACAGAAAATGGCGCTTTTCAAAGGCGACAGCTTGCATCTTCTCTTGCTTATACCTTCCTTGATCTCAGATCTTTCGCCCCAGCAAGAGCTATGTTTCTGCTCACTTTTCCTGTGCCTCCTGGGGAGTGATGGCTGGGGCCATGGGGGGGCAGCAGAGCAGAGCGCTGAGAGGAACGAGAAAACTGTCAATGCCCCATTCCGGACCTCTGAACTGGATGGTGAGCACAGACTTGCCCAGTCTACCTCCTCCCACCATCACCAGCCAGTACTTTTCCTGCCCTGAGCCGTCCCTACAGCCCGCAGCCAGGAGAGGCAAGCTGGAAGGTGCGGGAGTGCCACACAAATGCAAGTACCTGCATCTTCAAGCCATCTCCATCACTTCAGCCTGCCTGTGCCGCCAGCCCCTCTTGCTGCTACAGCACAATTACTTCATCCTGGCTGGTGAGGGCTGCACTGCTTTTTGCAGGTTTGCGCTTGGCCAAAGGGTGGAGGCCAGCGGGTAGGTGGTACAGCATTATGTTCCCGCACAGCTTGGATTGCTTTGGGGGATGCTTAGTGGGGACATTTCTCCGTGGACCACCAAAATTTTCTCATGGCCCACCAAACCCCTGCCCAAGAAGGAGATCTTATACTTATATAAAATTAGTGATAATTCCTTTTTTCCTTTCCACTTATATTTCTGTTTAATTAGTATTAGTAACAAGTATCAAGTGTATTAACTAAGATCCATTTTAAAGATGGGACATATTGCTCCAATCTGTTTTGTTTCAGCTCCATTTTGCCAATGAAGCCCCTTCATACAATAAACAACTGTAACTCTTGTAGGCTTTGATCAAATAAAATATAGTAATCTTTTAGTCATCTGTTGTGAGAAAGGAATAGCTACTGACAATTAGATGATCCTTGTTCTCATTTTTTTTTGTTAAGACATCCATGTGTTATATAGCATTAATAACTGTGTGAGCAAGTAAACCAGTAGAACTTGGTGGATTTAGGAGGACTGATTTCTAAACCTCACTTTAGTGACAATTTTTGAGATAAAGAAGCATTTTATCAAAGTAATGCTTCTACATGCCGAAATCTTTATAAAGACTTTTTTAGTTGAAACATGATGTAGCTGTCTTAGATCACCAGGCAGCATCTGAGTAGTTCTGGTAGATTGCTTACCTTAGTCAAGCATCAGACCCAAATGATTCTGTTTAACAATTTCACTGCTTTATTAGTCTTGAATTTGATTAATAATTACGAAACTAAGGTGAATTACTATGTACAATTGCTTGGGAGTTAGTTCTACTAAATTAGGTAAGATTTCCAAATGCACGAAGATAACAGAACTCAAATTCTAAGCAGTTTGTTTCATTTTCTAGCTTAAAATTCTTCAGAAAATTGCATATATTTCTATTATCCTTAACTTTTAAATTTTGAGATTTTACTATTTTACATTTGCATCAATTCAAATTAAGAGAGAGAGCAAGAATGACACTACCAGGAGAAAAAAATTCAAAGCTTAAACTTCTCACTATGCTATCATCACCTTGAAGTCAATTTTCACCTTTTTCACTGGCTGAATCTGTTATCTTACATTTTGCTTTGGGGCTCATGTGTTCTTGCAATATAGCAGTACTGGATTATGAGAATTCTGACAAGCATGTTTGCAAAAAAAAGTCACAATGCTTACATTCTTGAAGGTAGAAAATCAGATTCCAAACTAATTCTATAACAACTGGTGAAATAAATATATGACTAGAGATTGAGAGAAACTATACAAACAAATCAATGACTCAGGTTCAATCAAATATAAAAGTGAATAAGAATAATAATCAAAAGAAAAATAAATATATCAATATTAATTCTTACTTTTGCAGATACAGTACTGTCCATTCAACAAGAAACAAGAGATCAGTCAAACCTTTGAAATTAAAGGAAACTACAATAACTAGAATACAGGGACACAAGGGAAATTATGGGGATCACAGCTAGCAAGAAAAGAATTCAACTTCCTTGCATGCTACTTTAATGTAAGTTCTCCTTGTGTTCAGTATTCGTTAAAAAGCATTATCTACACACCACACAAAATATTAGGTCAACTGGCTTCCAATCACAGAGATGATGTTAATTTTCTGCATCATATTCTAATAGAAGCTGTGTGATGAAATATCAGTTAGTGCATTTGAATTTAAACTAATTCTATTAAAATATCTAGGATTTAAATCAGCTTAATTTAGTTTAATAACAACCATACTTATATCAAATGTTTCAGATTAACGTATTTTTGTTCAGAACTTGAGTTTCTCAAATATGCCTTGTACCTAACTATATCACTTCATTCCCCGTTCTCTACTTTCCAAGATACTACACAAATATCAAATATGGTACCTCTTACCATAATTCTTAGCCAATCCAAAGACAATGTATGCATCTCTGAACATATACATGAATGTAATTATGGAAATGCAAAATTCCACAGCTAGAGAACAAACATATTATTAGGATATAGGTGATGCCCCAAGGTAGTTATCTTTCAAAGATGCTGGACTATATCTCCCATAATCTTATTCACTGGGAATATTTGCTTAAATTAACACAACTAGAAGCTACCAATTAGAAAAGAGGGACTTGAACTTTATCGCTGTTTTACTATGTACCACGCAGAGCAGGGTCTTCTAAAAGAACATATTCCCATTATTTTATTTCTACAAAAATAAAGTAGGGGGGTGAGAGAGACTTGGAAGCAAAATTAATATTAGTAATAAGTTATTTATAATTATATTTCCCACTATTAAATTTTACAAAACTATTATCCTAGGAGTCAATTGAAGAATTCAGTATAATATATACCGGTAAGTATAACTAATGCAGCATGTATATAAAATATTTTGCAGTCAATGGGCTACAATCCTGGAATGTCCTAATCTGACTCAGAATTGACTATTCTGCTTGTTCCAGAAGCGGTTCAACTTCAAAATAGCTACCACAATTTATTTCATGATCAAAATAGATATCCCAAAGTCAGACAATTTCTGGTACCCATGAAATATTTTGACCATGAAGTATTTTGTACGCTTCTGTAGTATTAACTATACAGACCAACTGAGAAGTGGTATAACATGCTAATTAAGCAAAATGGAAAAAAAATGCTACTTAATCAAATCATAAGTTCCTGAAGTAACAAAGAAACATGGGAAGGAGATATGATGAGTGCCCCCAACTATTGAGGCTTTTATTCAAATGAGTAAGCAAATTACAGGATGCATTCAGATTGCTGAATCCACCAACATTTTCAAAATATTTTTTCCATTTGTAAGAGGCACATATAAGAGTGCTCCACAAATGAGAAGGCCCCTTAGTTGGTACTTACCTGATACGCCCTTTCTATTTGAGCTGCGAGGAGCATCCAGAGATGGGAGGTGCTTCAGTCTCTGCTTGCTTAGGCTGAGCTCGAATTGAGGAACGCTCCTCTTTCATCATGTGACTCTTCCAGGGCGTTGCCCAGTTTTTGTGAAGGCGAGAGGAAAAGAAGGGTTGCTCCTATCCCTATCACCTAAATAAATTTTTTTGGTCCTTGGCCAAGAGGAGAGGCCCCCACCAGACAGAAATTAGGGTGGGGCTGGATGCTCCTCGCAGCTCAAATAGAAAGGGCGTATCAGGTAAGTACCAACGCCCCTTCTCCTATGAGCTGCTCGGAGCATCCAGAGATGGGACATACCAAAGCTTGGCCTGTCCTAAGGGAGGGACTCTGTTTGGTCCTGAATCTCCCTAGGGTCCCTAAGAACACGCTGCAGGACCCGCCTGCCAAATGAAGCCTCCGCAGAGGCAAACATGTCAATTTTATAGTGCCGAATGAAGGGGGAAGGTGAGACCCAAGTCGCAGCCCGGCATATTTCGATTATTGGTGCCTGGGTAGCCCAGGCCACAGAGGTGGCTGCGCTCCTGGTTGAATGGGCTGTTATGCCCTTAGGAACTTGAAGGGATTGGGACTGATACAATTTAGCTATGGCCGCCCTAATCCATCGTCCTATGGTAGAAGAAGACACTCTGTGACCCAGTGTTTTGGGTTGGAAAGACAGAAATAGGGCCTCCAACTTCCTGAAGGGCTTTGTACGTTTGATGTAAAGGGGCGTTGGTTCTTACCTGATACGCTTCTTCTCGTAGAGCTGCGTAGAGCGTCCAGGATGGGAGGTGCTCCAGTCTCGGCTCTCACAGGCTGAGCATGAAATTGAGGAACGCTCCTCCCCATCACGTGGTCCTCTTGGCATTCCCCAGTTTTGCGAAGACGAGAAGGAAGACCCTATTCTCATCCTAACTAAGACTAACCTATTGGCCGAAACGAGATTCCCCACCAGACAGGTTAATGGGTGGGGCTGGACGCTCTACGCAGCTCTACGAGAAGAAGCATATCAGGTAAGAACCAACGCCCCTTCTCCATAGAGCTGCTACGAGCGTCCAGGATGGGACATACCAAAGCTTGGCGAGTCCTGCGGGCGGGTTCCCGTCTGGTGTGGAATCTCCCCTGGAACCTCAAGGACCCGCTGAAGGACCCGCCTGCCAAAGGAGGCCTCAGCAGAGGCGAATACATCGATTTTGTAATGCCTGATAAAAGGGGATGGGGATGCCCAGGTGGCAGCCCTGCAGATATCGGTTATTGAAGCTTGGGTGGCCCATGCGGCAGAAGTAGCCGCACTTCTGGTAGAGTGCACGGTCACGCCAGAGGGAACAGGCAGGGCCTGTGCCTGGTAAGCCTTAGCGATGGCAGCCCTAATCCAACGGCCCACGGTGGTGGGAGTCACTTTGTGGCCGAGGGACTTGGTCTGAAAGGACACAAACAAGGCTTCTGACTTCCGAAATGGTTGGGTGCGCTTGATGTATATACTTAAGGCGCACCTCACATCGAGGGTGTGCCACTGTTTCTCCTTCTCTCGAGAGGGTCTGGGGCAGAAGTTCGGGAGGATGAGCTCCTGAGCCCTGTGAAATGCTGAGTTGATTTTTGGGAGGAAGGTGGGATCAGGTCGGAGAACGACCCTATCTGAATGGAAGACACATAGGTCCTGTCTGATGGAAAGGGCTGCCATCTCCGAAATCCAGCGAGCGGATGTGATAGCCACAAGAAAAAAAGTTTTGAGGGTGAGGAACTGGAGGGAAGCCTGATGGGTTCGAAGGGGGGCTTGGTAAGAGAGACCAGGACCTTATTGACGTCCCAGGTGGGAAAACGGTGTATGGTCAGAGGGTGAAGACTGGAAGCTCCCCTGCGAAAGGCCCGGATGAGGGGGTGATGGGAGAGGGAACCCCCACTATCTGAGGAAACAACGGTTGCCAGGGCCGCGACCTGACATCTTAGGGTGTTAGTGGACAGGCCCTTGTTGAAACCCTCCTGAAGAAATTCCAGAACCTGAGCAATGGAGGGAGAGAGGGGATTGATCTGGAGTTTATGAACCCAATTGCGAAAGGTGACCCACGTGGCATTGTAGATTCGTGTGGTCGAGGGCCGTCTGGCTGCCAGGATGGTGTCTATGACTTGGTTGGAAAAAATATTCTCCTTAAGTGGTCCCGCTCAACCTCCAGACGGCTAATTGGAGCCAGTGGGGGTTCGGGTGTGAAAGAGGGCCCTGGGACAGGGAAATCTTGTCGGGTGGGATTCTCCAGGGAGGGGCCACCGAGAGGTTGCGAAGGTCCGCAAACCAGGGGCGTCTGGGCCAATAAGGGGCTACCAGAAGAATTTCTGCTTGTTCCAGGATCAGTTTGTGTATCACCCTGGGGATAAGGGTCGGGGGGGGAGGCATAAAGGAGCCCTGGGGGCCAAGGGCAACGGAGGGCATTGTGGTTCTCCGCCCCGTGAGAGGGGTATCTGGAGAAGAACCTTGGTAGCTGGGCGTTGAGGGGAGATGCAAAGAGGTCCACCTTGGGAAGACCAAAGATTGAGACTGCCTCCCTGAATAGGGATGGATGGAGGTGCCATTCTGCTTGGTCTAGGGTGGCTCTGCTGAGCCAATCTGCCTGGATGTTTAAGGCCCCTGATATATGGTCTGCTTTGATGGAAGACAGGTTCGATTCCGCCCAATGGCAGAGAAGTTCGGCCTCTCTCATGAGCCGTATTGACTGGGTGCCCCCCTGCCTGTTGATATGGGCCTTTGCCGTGATGTTGTCTGTAAGGACCAAGACGTGACGCCCGCGTACCTGAGGTAGGAAGCTGCAAAGCGCCAGGTAGACAGCGTGGAGCTCCAGCCAATTTATGCTGCAGAGTCGTTCTGTTGCCGACCATTTGCCCTGGGACGAGATGGAGAGGACGTGAGCGCCCCATCCGAGGAGGCTCACGTCTGTGGTGATAGTTAACCGGTCGGGCTCCTTGAAGTAGTGGCCTTTGTTGATGGCCGGTCTGGTCCACCAAAGGAGGGACGTGAGGACTCTTGGAGGGACTCTGACCAGGAGTTTTGAATTGCTCCTTCCTGAACACTGATGCGGGAGCAGGAACCATTGAAGGGACCTGGTATGGAAACGGGCCCAAGGGATAACAGATACATGAAACCAGCTTCCCCAACAGTTTTGACAAATCTAACAGAGACACTTTCCTTGCCCACCTGACATGCTTGATGGATTGTTGGATACTGAGCCACCTGTCCGGGGACAGGAAAACCAACTCCTGAGTAGTGTCGATCACTGCCCCCAAGTGAGTAAGCTGGGTAGAGGGGGAAAGGTGACTTTTCTTCCAATTTATCAGGAACCCGTGGTCCTGAAGGGTGGTAAGGGTTAGCCTAGTGTCTCGTTGGGCCTGATCCTTTGAGGAGGACAGGATGAGGATATCATCCAAGTAACAGTGGAGGCGGACAGGGAAGGATCTCAGGTGGGCAGCGAGGGCCGCCAGGACCTTGGTGAAAACCCTGGGAGCGGAGGACAGACCAAAGGGGAGAGCGACATACTGGAAATGCTGTTTATTGTAGGAAAAACGCAGAAATTTGTAGTGGGAGGGTCGAATTGCAATGTGTAAGTATGCCTCGGAGAGGTCAATTGAGGTGAGCCAGTCCCCTCGCCGGGTTCCCAGGAGTATAGACTGTAAGGTGTGCATTTTAAATTTGTGAGGGGCTATGAAGCGATTCAGTCTTTTTAAATCTAGGATAGCCCTCCAACCCCCGAGTGCTTGGGCACTACAAACAAATGGGAATAGAAGCCTCGTCCCCACTCATCTGCGGGAACGGGCTGGATAGCCTTTATGTCGAGGAGATGGCTAATGGCAGCGTCCATGAGGGCCCTCTTAGCAGGGTTCCTGGAAAGGGGGGAGGACATGAAAAATTCAGGAGGGGGAACTGGAATTCAAGGGCAAGGCCGAAGCGAACCGTGTCCCTGATCCATTCATCGGTAGTGGTGGCCTCCCATCGGCTAGCGAAATACTTGAGGTGGCCGCCGATGGGGGGGAGGGGGTTGAATTATCTTGAGCGACGGAAGGGCCTGTTCCCGGATCCCCGGAAGGGCTTTTTGTAGGGACCACCTCTTCTGGACCTGTCGGATGGGTCCGACCGGTCTTGCGGAGGAGGGGGTCTGTAGGAGGGGGATTGGAAGTATCTAGGGGGGAAAGAGGCCTGGGAGGAGGGCCGAAAGGAACCTCGACGAAAGGAGACGGGGGCTCTGAGGTCAGACCTCCGAAAAAGCGAGGGAAGGTATTTACGTTTGTTGCGGCTCTCGGCCAGGAAGGGGTCGAGAACCGATCCAAACAATTTACCCCCTGAAATGGGAGCGGAAGCCAGTTTCACTTTGTTTTTGACGTCCGCTTGCCAGTGGCGGAGCCAAAGCAAGCGGCGAGCAGTGACCTGAGAGGATATGGCTCTGGTGGAAAATTTCACGGCTTGTTAAGTAGTGTCGGCCGAGAACTCAGCCGCGGCCGTGAGCTTTGCGATGTCCTGCTGCGCCCTGAGATTGGCTGCGGGAACGTGCTGCTTGAGCTGCCGGAGCCACCTAATTGAGGATCTGGTGAAGAAGGATGCAGCAGTAGACGCTCTAATAGCCCAGGCGTCGGATTGGTGAGCACGGCGCAGGGCTAGCTCGGATCGCTTGTCCTCTGGTTTGAGTGCCTCTAAGGCATCGCTAGGGGTCGAGGAGGAAGCCAGACCCACAATAGGATCGTCAACACAGGGGGATCGAGCAGAAGGGAGAATTCTGGGTCAAGGTTAAAGAAATGCTTGTCCTGACTGGAAGGGGCCGGAGGGGGCCCCGTGGAGGCCAGTTGTCTGGAGACCAGATCAGAGAAGATAGGTGGGACTGGAATGACATCAGTCTCTACCACGGGCTGAGTGAAGATGGAGTCGTGAGGCACCCCCGAGGCTACAGGCTCAGATGGTGGGTGAGGGGTCAGGCCAGAGGTATTTTTGGCCTTGAAAAGAATTGACCTGAACAGGTGCGGTTTAAACAGCCCCACAAAGGCGGGCTGGTCCGGGGTGAGGCCTTCATCCTCTGACATCTCCCCCTCCGTTGGGTCTGCCCCCGAGAGGGGTTCGCTGTAGATGATGGACCCCAACTCAAGATCTTCCTCTTCCCCAAACTGGGTGGGGCCCCCGAGCTCCTGCGCCTCCACCTCCTCTACCCCCAGAGAGGGAGGCAATTCCCTCTGGGATACTACCTGACCATGCGAAGCCTCCGATCTGGAGAGCGATCTGACAGATGGGACTTGAGTTTCGGGGGCCGCAGGCCGTGGGGCCGGACCGGCCATCTGCTGGAGCCCTTGCGCAATTCCCTGCCGGATGGCGAACTCCATCCATAATCTCATGTTCTCAGGAATTTCAGCCATAGGAGGTTGAGGTGGCTCTTCCGGACGCAGGCCAGCAGCAGTGGGGGTGAAAGTAGCTTCAGGAGCTTGCCTAGGCAGCGAGGCTGAGGATTGAGCAGGAGAGTGGGGGGAGGAGGTTGGGGGGGAGGTTGAGGGAGTGGCGGAAGAAGGAGCCAGAGGCACGGAGCTTGACTCTCTAGACCGCCTATCTATTTCCCTCTCTAGTGCCCTGTGGCGTCTGAGGGCATCCTTCTGGGAGGCTTTGGAAGTCTCCTGTGCCTGGTTGCGCAGGTAATGAGATTTTGATTTGGCCTTCAGAGAAGTGCCACGTGAAACACTGTCATCTGCCATCTACAAAAGCTGGAAAGAAAAAAATTATTTGAGTTAATATGAGACGGTTGGCTCGTCTGGATGCGGCCTACACCAAGGCCGGGTATCACCACGATTGTTTCACACACCCCTTTTGGTCAAAAAATTTGCAATCTACAATAAAATAAGTAAGCTGGGACTAGCCCAAAGTGTCCAATCAGCCGAAAAGAACGCCTGTGCAGCTACCCCCCGACGAAAACCAGGGGGGGGGAAATGTGAATGCTTCTACTTCGCCAGCTGAGGAGGCTGCGGAGCCAACGGACCCTGTGAATGCTCGGAACGCTTCGAATAAGGCCTTGAAGGAACGAGCTAGAAATATAGGCAGTCCTTGGAAACTGTCTAGTGATAAATCAATCCCGCAGCCTACTAGACAAGGCCCCAAAATGGCGGTCGGCCATGCGGCCGCATCCAAAATGGCGGGCGTCACCTGGCCACACCCAAAATGGCGGACGCCACGCGGCGCCCAAAATGGCGGCCGCGAGCTATGCGAGGACTCTCAGCGGCGGTACTCTCCCCTAGATAAGAAGGCCTGAAGGCCGCGAGTAACGGGAGGAGCAGGGGAAGATTATATCCCCTAGCCTATGATACAGCGTTCAGCGGAGGGGAAACAACGAAAGGAAGGCAGGAACGAAGCGGTGCTCAGCGGTGAGCGAAGGAGCGGCAGGTGATGGGGGGGCGCCAGCACTCGAAGCGCTGGATGCTTGCCCCCAGGAAAACAGCGATTAAAGTTACTCCCCGTATGTCTAGATGGGAAGAAAGACTCCCATAGGGAGCCAAAGCCCCAAATCCACTGCGCAAAATATCAATAAGGGTCCAACCTGATCGAAGTTCTGCAAAAAACCTGAATCGGCCAAGAGCTACTGGAAACACAGCCTGACTGTCACGAGGCTGAGCTAAAAACTGGGGAACACCAAGAGGACCACGTGATGGGGAGGAGCGTTCCTCAATTTCAAGATCAGCCTGTGAGAGCCGAGACTGGAGCACCTCCCATCCTGGACGCTCGTAGCAGCTCTATGGAGAATACGCAGAGCGCGTCTTACATTGAGTTTGTGCCATTGCTGTTCCCTTTCCTGCGACGGATTGGGACAAAAATTGAGGAGGATGAGCTCCTGGGCTCTGTGGAAAGCCGAATTAACCTTTGGCAGAAAGGTGGGGTCGGATCGGAGAATCACCCTATCTGCGTGAAAGACACAGAGGTCTTGCCTGACAGACAGAGCTGCTATTTCTGAGATACGTCGGGCTGATGTAATGGCCACCAGGAAGACCACTTTATATGTTAGGAATCGGAGACCCGTCTCCCTCAAGGGCTCGAGAGGCTCTTTGGTGAGGGAGAGGAGGACTTTATTGAGGTCCCAGGTGGGATAACAGTGGACTGGGGGCGTAAATTGGTAGCCCCTCTAAGGAAAGCTCAGATGGTCACCTTCTTCCTCCGCCTCTATCGCCTCCTCCTCCCATTCCTGAAGTGGGGACTCCCTATGCAAGGGTACCTGAGTCAGATGCTGGTCAAATCTAGGCAAAGACCTCACGGAGTGGAATTCCTGGTCAGAGCCAGCCGGGTACTGACTGGGCCTGGCGGCTTGTTGTATGCCAGCAGCAATGCCTTGGCAAATAGCCAACGCCATCCAGGACCTTAACTTTTCAGGGATCTCTTCTATGAGAGACTCCTCTTGGCGGAGACCAGCTGCTGTCAGGGTGAAGGTGGCTTCTGGAGCCCTTCTGGACGGTGTTCTGGGAGTTGGAGCCTGTTGTTCCAGAGGAGGTAAGCTGCACCTGGATGAAGCAGAAACATCGGGGGGGGGGGGTTGGGTAGAGGCAGAGGGGCTAGAGGAAGGGAGAACCTGAGGCACCTTGAGTGCTTCTTTGGATCTCAGGTCTATTTCTTTTTGTAGGGCCCTGTGGCACTCTCTGGGCCGCTTTGGAGGTCTCCTTAGCCTGCTTGCGCAAGTGGTGTGTTTTGGCTTTTGCCTTCAAAGAAGCTCCTCTCGAGGTATTGCCATCTGCCATTGCAATGACTTAAATGTGGCTGGAGAAAGTTAAAGAAATGATATGAAGCGGTTGGCACGCCCAGGGCCCGATCTAGCAAGACGGTGTCCCTGATCAATACTACTTCCCCCTTTTAGAGTAATTTGTCTTCTATTCTCTCCCCCCCTTTTTTAATATATATACATCTCTAGGTAGAGATATGTATATGCAGCCAAGGAGGAGAGAATTGAACCATACCTCAGTGATAATATTTTAAGTTTGAAAATATTATACTGTCAAATATGAATCAATACTGTAATCAAGTTTGGTTGTTATATTTCTATCCCTGCTCCTGGGATAACAAAAAAAGCCAATAAGCCGAATTTCGAGACACGTAGGCCCAGTTGAATTAAGGTTAGGGCCTGCAGCAGCCTCTCTGCACAGGCTGACACAAGGCCTGGGTACAGCTGCTGTGCTGCTGGAGAAGCTGTGAGGTTGGCCAACAAGACTCCAAATTAATACAAGCCAAAATTGGTAAAAGACTGCAAGTAAAAGGCAGGCAGGGCCTGCTGTTTTAAAAGAAAGAAATTTCCACTCACAGCTTCAGTAAAAACAAAAACAAAATGGCGCGCGCCACGAGGCAGCCTCCAAAATGGCGGCCGCTAAAGCTACGTACCTCCCAGCAGCGTTTTCCCTGCCTGGGAAATGAAGCCAAGGGCTCAGTTAGGAAGGAAAGAAAAGGGGCGTTGGTTCTTACCTGATACGCTTCTTTTCGTAGAGCTGTTGAGAGTGTCCAGGTTGGGAGGAGCTCCAGTCTCGGCTCTCACAGGCTGAGCTTGAGATTGAGGCACGCCTCTCACCATCACGTGGTCCTCCGGGCGCGCCCCAGTTTTGCGAAGACGAGAAGGAAGGTCCTGTTCTCATCTTACTCAGGAAAAAAATATTAGTTTGCTCGGTCGAGCAGCAGGGTTTCCCACCAGACGGCCTACAGGTGGGGCTGGACACTCTCAACAGCTCTACGAAAAGAAGCGTATCAGGTAAGAACCAACGCCCCTTTTCCATAGAGCTGTCTCGAGTGTCCAGGTTGGGACATACCAAAGCTTGGCTAGTCCTGCGGGCGGGCTCCCGTCTGGAATGGGACCTCTCCTGGAACCCTGATGACCCGCTGGAGGGCACGCCCAACAGGAGAACCCCTCGGAGGTTGGAATGCCTCAACGAGAGGGCCTGATGAAGGAGACGGGGCTGTCTAAAGGTAGCCCTGCCGGGGATGCCACGGATGCTTACTGAGACCGTGGGGCAAGGAGACTAGGTAGAGCGGCCAAAACCTTGTTAGGGACCCGGTACGAGGAGCCCGGGCAGAGGCGAGGATGGAAGTTCCCCTGAGAAGACCTAGCCAGAGTGAGGGGAGGCGCCCTCAATAACCGGAGGGTCACCGTTGCGAGGGTGGCGATGGGACGCCCTAGGGTGTTATGGGATAGACCCTGTTGGGAACCCCCCTGAGAGAACTCCAGGTCAGAGTGATGGAGGGAGACGTGGGGAGTTCCCAAACTGTGACCTGTGCTAGTGGGGACCAAGTTTGGTTCCGCCCAGAAGCGAGGCGGTCGGCTCTGCTCAAGAGCCAACTGACCGAGGACCGCCCCAGAGGGAACTAAGGGTAGTAGTGAGGACCAGGGCAAGGGTCCGTGTATCTGGATTATGAGGCTGTGGGCGGGGCCCAGAGAAGGAACCCCAGCTAACATGTGGTGGGGATAAATGTGTTGCCGGCCAGATGCCCTGGGGCAAGGTGGGGAGGACAAGGGTGCTCCAGACTATGAGCCTGCGTCCGGGAGCCGTATGGTCTACCGGGAGTCTTGGTATGGAGAGGTAAGGCAGATATGAGGATTAGGCTTCCCCAACGGTTTGGGCAAGGCTGAAGAGAAAGAGATTTTGCAGGAGTTAAGTGTCCAGTGGAGCCAGACTAGGCAAGAAGCCTGAAGAGGATTGGCTTTCTCGCTCTCCTTCTCCTCATTTTTATACTTGTTTCTTTCTTTTTCTTTTTTTTTGGGGGGCAGCCACCTGGGGGCGACTGCATTATCGGGAGCAGCGGAACGAACCTCTCCCGGATCCCGGGAGGGCTTCCTGGGCGAGGTGCCTCCGGACCTGTCTGGTTCCGATCGGTCGGGAGGCCTGTAGGGAGATGATTGGTAGTACCTGGGGAAGGAGGAAGAGCGGGAAGAACCTTGGCGAGAAGAGGAGAGGAACCTCTGAAATCAGACCTCCTAGCAAGAGAAGGGAGATATTTGCGCTTGTTGCGGGTCTCGGCCAGGAATGGGTCGAGAACCGGTCCAAATAGCTTCCCCAGAGATGGGGGCTGATGCTAGCTTAGCCTTGTTTTTTACGTCCGCCTGCCAGTGGCGGAGCCAGAGAAGGCGACGGGCAGTGACCTGGGACAAGATGGCCCTGGTGGAGAATTTGCAGCCTGGAAGGTGGCGTCTGCAGAGAACTCGGCCGCGGCCAGGATCTTGGCAATATCCTGGTGCGCTCTGAGATTAGCTGCGGGACGTGCTGCTCGAGCTGCTGGAGCCACTTGATGGAGGTTCTGGTGAAAAAGACGTGGCCGTGGAGGCCCTGACCGCCCAGGCATCAGAGATGATAGCGCGGCGCAGGGCCAGTTCAGCTCGTTTGTCCTCGGGCTGGAGAGCTTCGAGGGACTCGCACGGAGTTGAGCGGGAGGCCAGAACCTACTACGGGCTCGTCCACAGGGGGAATCGAGCAAGGTAGAGAACTGCGGTTCAAGATTGAAAAACCGCTTGTCCTGGGCGTTGGGAGGGGAGGAGGCCCCGAGGAGGCTAGCTGCCTTGAGACCATGTCAGAGAATATGGGTGGGACAGGAATCACTGGTTTCCACCACAGGCTGGGAGAAAATGGAGTCGGGAGGAACCCCGATGCCGCTGGGTTGGGTGGGGGGAGGGTTCAGGCCCGAGGTATTCCTGGCCTTGAACAGGAGGGACCTAAATAGATGTGGTTTAAACAGCCCCAGAAACGCGGGCTGGCCTGGAGAGAGGCCCTCGTCCTCCGACATGTCCCCTTCTGGGGGCCTGCTCCCGAGAGGAGTTCACTGTCTACGACAGACCCCAATTCGAGATCCTCCTCGTCCCCAAAGAGGGTAGGGTCCCCGAGTTCCTGGGCCTCCATCTCCTCCATCTCCAAGGGCAGGGTCAAGTCCCGTGGAGAGCTACCTGACCATGCGAAGTTGCTGATCCTCGAGCCTCGGGGGCCTCAGGCCTAGGGGCCAGACCGGTCAGCTGCTGAAACTGTTGTGCTATCCCGTGCCGGATGGCCAGCTCCATCGCTTGTTTGAGATTTTCGGGATTTCCACCGTGGGGGCTGGGTGAGGCTCCTCTGGGCGCAGACCTGCAGCAGCGGGGGGAAGGTGGCCTCAGGGGCCTGTCCAGGCTGCGATGAAAAGGCAGAAGCAGGGGAGGAGGGAGGATGGGTGGAGGTAGAGGGAGTGGGATTGGAAGGGTCCAGAGGCACAGAGCTTGACTCCTTAGAGCGTCTGTCAATCTCCTTTTCAAGGGCCCTGTGTCGCCTAAGGGCATCCCTTTGAGAGGCTTTGGATGTTTCCTGTGCTTGTTTGCGCAGGTGGTGAGACTTAGCCTTGGCCTTCAAGGAAGTGCCACGAGATGCATTGTCGTCTGCCATCTGGAGAGGAGAAAGGAGGAAAAGTTCTTGATTAACGTGAGGTGATTAACAAGTCTGGACACAGCCTAAGCAGGGGCCGAGAAACCCAGTACTGTTCGCACCCCCTAGGTCAAGGGCAACAGAGGTGCTTTGCACGTTGTTGAGAAGTAGGGCCTAGCCCAGAAGCCAATTGCCAAAGATGGACGCCAAAAAACCGTCCCTGCCGGGCGGACCGGAGAAGGGGGATGGCGGAGCTGCTACCTCCCTTGCTGGGGAGAGACTGTGTAGCCAGTAGACTCCTATATCTAGAGGAGTACCAAGGCAGGATTGCAAGGTACCAGCAGGGATTTGGACATTCCAAGGATCTGCCCAGGAATCAAACACAATGCGGCCTGCAGGTAGGCCTCGAGCAGTGGCAGGCGTCCGTGGGGCTACCAACCAAAAATTTTAAAGTAAAGTGCCATCACGGGTCCTCGGACAGTTGCACGTTTGGATGCGGCCTACGTAGAGGCCGGGATCCTAAGCGCACGTTTCGCACCCCCTTTTGATCAAAAACAATTTTTGTATTTAAAATAGGAGGCTGTTGCACAGCAGGGCCTAGCCCAGAAGCCAATTAGCCAAAAGTTGAGCGCATAGGCAGCTACCCCTGCCGGGGTAGGGGAAGGGGGATGGCAGAGCTGCTAACTCGCCTGCTGGGGAAGGGCTACAGAGCCAACTAACCCTGGTTAGCCTGATAGAAACTAAGCGCAAACAGGCAAGGATATAGGCAGTCCAGAGTCTGCCTATAAAACATTAAGAAAAACCCTGTTATAGGCCTCTGAAAAATGGCGCCCGGCCATGCGGCCACACACAAGATGGCGGCGACTCCTGCCACTCCCAAGATGGCTGACGCCACAGGGAGCCCAAAATGTAGGGCGCAATGACGAGGCAATCCCCCAGCGGCGGCTATCACCCAGGAGAAGTTAAAAAGGCCCGGAGGCCACAAAGAAGTACCTGGGAGAGGCAGGGAAGCATCTCCTGGGTTAGAGGGCGTTCGCGGGGGAAACGGCGAAAGAACAAAACCAGGCAGGAAGAAACGATGCAGCTTCGCACGGAGCGAAAGGCGGCAATCGGAGGGGGCAGCGCTCGAAGCGCTGGATTCTCCCTTAAAAGGATAGTGAAACAATTCCCCTTAGAAGAAAAAGGCTCCTAGGGAGCTCAAACCTCAGTTTCCTGCGCTGTCTGAGAGTCCAAGTTGATCAAAAAAAGAAAACATGAGGTGCTAGAGCGACCAGGAGCAAAGGAAAACCAGCCTGACTGCCACGAGGCTGAGCAAAAAACTGGGGCGCGCCCGGAGGACCACGTGATGGTGAGAGGTGTGCCTCAATCTCAAGCTCAGCCTGTGAGCCGAGACTGGAGCTCCTCCCAACCTGGACACTTGAGACAGCTCTATGGAAAAGCAAGGGCTTCTCCTGAACAATTAAAGAAACGGCGTTCGAGGGTGGGGGGGGAAATGCGGTACGGCTCTAACGGAGCAGATTGCCACAAAACGCTTTGAACAGAGAGAAAATTTGAAGCGACAACAATTGGAGGCAGAGAGGAGAAGAGAGAGGGGGGAATTGGCTATGGGAGACAGTGCGAAGAATCGCTACTGGCCCTCCCTTCGCCTCCTTTTGGGGGAGCGAAAAACTGCGCTTCCCCCTTAATGGCAAGTCTGTCAATTTAAACAAATGCGCAGGGGCTAAGGAGAGAGAATCAAACCTGATCTGAATAGTTAAGAGAATTCCAAATTTTCTGCTTCAGCCAAGGAGCAAAGAGAGAGCACAGCCTGTCTCGCACGAGGCTGAGCAAAAACTGGGGAACGCCCTGGAAGAGTTACTTGATGAAGGAGGAGCGTTCCTCAATTCGAGCTCAGCCTAAGCAAGCAGAGACTGAAGCACCTGCCATCTCTGGATGCTCCTCGCAGCTCAGAGGAGAATGCTCCTCAACCAAACATGGCATCAAGAAGTATTTTATAGAGAAAGTGAAAACATAAGACAGAACCTTTATACCTATGACACTATGTGCAGTAGGGAAAATCTAGATAAACATATGAATTAATAAAACATGCTTCTAGAATCCTTATGGGAGAAAGATAGATGAAATCAACAAGTTCAACAGGTAGAGGATGTATGGTTAAAATCACTTTAGAACTAGCGTGGATTTCCTTTAAATTTAATACTAATCAGTTTTTCATCTGTTTTTCATCATTCAAGCCAACATTAGGTTAAATTATTTTTATTTTAGACAGGGTAGAAATTTAATACTAATCAGTTTTTCATCTGTTTTTCATCATTCAAGCCAACATTAGGTTAAATTATTTTTATTTTAGACAGGGTGGAAATAAATGTCTTTAGCCTCTGTAAATTGGACTCAAAACATCTCTTCCTAGATCTAAACTGAAATGGGAAAAAGTATAGAAGTAGGAAGCAGTTGTTTCCCAAAATAACTGGGAAGTATGATATGCCTATCAAGTATTAACCTGTTTATGAACTATTTTAAAAAAGTAACCATAATAAATCCATGTTTTGTTTTCCATTCAGCTCTTTCTAGTATCCGACTGCTTAATAAGCTAGACTTGTGAACTGCATGTGTTCAACTAAGGTGCCATACTTTTTAGTATTTAAACAGCATCGAAAGCTGCAATGAATGGACAAGAAAAAATATATTTTCCACATGACCCTGATAGAAATCAACTTATGAAGATGTTGTTTGCACAGTAAAGGATATTTCTACTACTAATAGTGGAATCTTTTCTTGCTACATAAATAGTTACATCTGAGAGATTTTTTATATAAGAATATAACTCATTTTTCCCTCCCACATCTTCCCATTTTTTAAAGAAGCAAGCTAATTGCTTTTGTTTGGTTATATTAAATTTATTAATGTGCCCTAAAGTTATTTGATAAGCTTTGGGCTTTGTTCAATTTTCTCTTTTAATAAGCACTGATACATAATGTAAAATTAGGATTAGCATTTATGAAACTGTAAGATAGTTTGTTTTATGTTATGTAAATGGAATAATATCTAAACCAGCCATAAAGGCCTGGGAGAATATTTTAAACAAAGATTTAAAACAGCTCTTACAATCTGTTCAGGATGTATATAAATACAATTAAAATCATTTACAAGCAAAACATGTAAGTATAAATGCAGCCCAAAAAGTATCAATAAATTTAATTTTCAATTCAACAATATTTCCGTTTGTACCAAAAGATTGTATTTGTATTTTCAA
This sequence comes from Pseudonaja textilis, assembly GCF_049901715.1. Classification (NCBI taxonomy): domain Eukaryota; kingdom Metazoa; phylum Chordata; class Lepidosauria; order Squamata; family Elapidae; genus Pseudonaja; species Pseudonaja textilis. The sequence goes on along the minus strand of NC_142008.1, from coordinate 47,520,961 downwards.
CTCAACAACTTTCAGGCTTGTTCCATAAAATCATTTATGTCATATTTTGTTTGACTAACAATTGTTAAGGTAGAATATGCAAAATATAGCTAATATTCAATGCCTCATATGACATACCTATTTTCCTAATATAATAATACTTTATTTGTGGTCACAGACCAAAACACAAGTACAACAAAAGAAGAACATGGGAAAATTAGTCATGAACAATTGGTCACCAAAAACTTAACTAAGGGTAATTACAGCGTTCTCCTCTGGTTACAGCTCTTAAAAAAAAATTGGAAACCTGAGAAGTGATGTATAAGGAGTCATCCCCTAAAAAATTAAGAACAGATGACTAACATTGGGTCTAGAAAGGTCTATTTCAAGGAGAGACAGTAACTTAGATCTGCCTATATTATACATAGGGCAATATAAAAGGACATGCTCCACAGTTTCAACCTCAGCTCTGTCACAGGGGCATAGCCGCTCGTTAATCAGGAGCCTCTTAAATCGCCCATCCAGTAGTGCAGAGGGCAAGACATTAAAGCGAGCTAGGGAGAAACCTCTTCTATACTTGGGAATGGTTAGAGTGTAAAAATAGGAAGCCATCCTCAGTCCGTAATTATTAAATTGGCTGAAGATCAGAGGGGAGCAAGATATTGCAAGTCAATGTCCACAAGTCATTGGACTACCATAAATTGGGCGTCTTTAAGGTCATAATCTCTCAGGGCATTCCCCGTAAAACCTAGCAGGTGTAATTTCTTCATCAGCTCCCTCTCCCAATGAGAAATACGAGAGTCAGCGAACGCCAGGAGAGGTAGCTACCAGGTACTGCCAGAAAGAGCACCCGAACCCACCATTTAAAGGTGTTAATCCACGCCATACATTCGACTGATCGAGTACCCAGTTCCAGGTACATCAGAGCAAAACCAACACAAGGAGGAAGACCCAGAAGTTTTCTAAGAAAGACAGCTTGGGTTCTTTCAATACAATCCTTGAAGCCCCGTATCCATATGGGAAATCCGTAAAGAGTTTGAGCCAAAGTTTTGGTTCTGTAAATACGCAGAGCAGAAGGAATAAACTGGCCTCCCTGGGTATAAAAATATCTTAAAATCTGCTGATGACTACAGGAGGCCGAATTCAGCACCTGGGTTCGATGTCTAGTCCAAGCACTGGTGTTGTGAAATTGAATATCTAAATACTTAAAATGGAAAACCTGCTTAACAGCATTACCATTGATAGCCCAGTTATACAATTTCCAGGCTCTAGAGAACACCAATACTTTGGATTTGTCATAATTAATGGACAAGTGGTTCTCAGCATAGTAAGAGCCGAATGCAGAAAGTAATCTTTTCAGACCTGGCCTTGACAATGAAAGGAGGGCCGCATTGTCAGCATAAAGGAGAAGTGGGATCTTCGTAGTTGACAGCTTTGGGGCATGGGACTCAATACGTCCAATGTGAAAGGCCAAGTCAAACGAAAGAGGAGACAGAATACAACCCTGCCTTACTCCATTCTTAATTCATATGACATACAGGAATTCAAGCTAATTCAGTATCTTATGCAAACATGTACAACTCATATTTGTTTATGCATATACAAGGGCAAATAAAGAGAAAAAAAGTTAATTCCTAGATAGGTGTAGACCAACCCCACCCCCTACCTTCTGTTTTGACAACTCGTATAGTCTAAACCAGTGGTCGCCAACCAGTGGGCCGCAGGAACCCTCCGGCCACTCACTCCTTACCTGGCAAATTTGCCTGCTAAGTTGCTATTTTGCCTTTTTTTCCAACCATCAGCTGTTCTGCTGTTCTGGGAGATTTAGATTAGCTAGAAAGCAGGAAATCATTGGATTTCTTGCTTTCTAGTTTATCTTTAGATCTTCAGCTTTGCGAACCTCCCTTAGGACTAAAGGTTCTCTTATTCAATTGCAGACTCAGATAGCCAGTGGCAGAAACACAGATCTCTAAATGAATCTGTGATTCTGTGAGCAACTCAATCTGCCTGCCTGCTTTGCCTGATTTTGGGTAAAAATTGCTCATTTTTTAAAATAAAAAATTCAATATTTACATACATGGCGTGTTGTGATTTAATTTCGTGAGATTGCTTGCTAGCAAATTTTATGAGTTTGCTTGCAAGCAAATTTTATGTGACAGACTTAGGTAGCCGATGGTAGAAAGATAGATCTCTGAATCTGTGACCAACACAATCTGCCTGCCTGCTTTGCCTGATTGTGGGTAAAAGTTGCTCATTTTTTAATTTAAAAAAATCAATATTTACATAAATATTTATAATATTTACATACAAGCCATGCCCACCCAGTCACATGACCACCAAGCCACACCCACAAATTAGGCCACACCCAAGAACTGGTTAAGAAATTTGAATCCCACCCCTGCCTCTGTGTGTTTGTGTGTGCGTGTGTGTGTGTGTGTGTATGGGGGGGGGAGGTTAGATCAGATCTCTCTCTTTCCCACCAAAGTCAGCAAGCCACCATCAGTCAAAATTCATATTAGTGGTCCCCAAGATTTAAAATTATGAGTTTGGTGGTCTCTGAGATCCAAAAGGTTGGCGACCCCAGTCTAAACCCCCTGCCACTTTTCCTTCAACATCTGGCACTCCCAGCAACCATGATTGTCAAATCTCAGTGCAGGTTCTTGCCATTAGAAGCATAGTACTACCCATAATCAATCCATAATCCTAAGGTAGCATGAACAGAGCATAATATTTTTATATTTATAACCAGTAATTGAGAGGGGGAATTGAGAGGGGGAATCCATTCCCCACCTATCCATTTGACATGGCACTATTTACTTTGTATTTTATGTTATCCTCTGATAATCTCAAGTGCATCAAATACATATAGCCTTTGTTCAGTGACTGATTCAGACAATGATTACTTTGGACAGTAATGAAAAATTAACTTTACAATCAATGGCCACAGCATCTTTTGCAGCATCTTTTAATCATGTCAGTTAATAAGCACTGTCCTGTGAAAAATCATAGGCAAGGTCGCAGTTGCAGTTGCAGTTTGTGATTTTTCATTTAGTGATTGAGGATGGCTTAGAAAGAAAGCTAATTACTGGATTGGCTTTCATCAACCTAACTGCACATATGATTAACCATAGGATAATGCTGCACAAGTTAAATAATATCACTAGAGACAATAAGCTTACCAAAGTCATTAGCAGCTTCCTCCAGAAGCGAAGATTTTATGTGATGGTAAGAACAATAGATGGAGGATGCAGAAGAACAGGCTGCAAAAAGGAAGTGAATTGTCTCCAGTGTTGCATAACATATATATAAACGATCAACCAGCCCCTAACAACAAATATCTACCATCTATCTACATTGCGCACATAAGCTTTGGCCTTGAGCGTCTCTGCAACACAGTATGGGGCACATCTGCACATGTGAAATAAGTTGATATTGCTATTAATGAAGCAGTATGCTTAGTGCACATTGTCTCAAACCTATACCCACTGAGAAAACATTGTCTCACTGGCATTGCCCAACCCATGATCGGGAGAAAGATAGCAGCAGATGCTGAGAGATCTAAGCAAGAGAATGATCCTCAACATCCTTTGAATGGACATATTCCCCAAGTCTGCTGACTCAGATCTAGAGACAGCTTTATGGCAAGAACAAGCATTATTAAGGGTACACGAGAACAAAATCAAATTAAAAGATAGAGGAAGCAAAGAATAGCATTAAAGAAGGATATGGCTGAAGGATCTTGACTTTATACTACTTGGAGGACCATGAATAGGTTTAGAGTTGGAGTGCCTAAATGTAAACCAATGTGCTCAAGTGGAGGCTCTTAACAAATAACTGCATGCTATGTGAATGTAAGAAACACAGAGTCTAGTACATCTGCTAGTATTTTGCTACTACCATAAATATGTATTGGTAACTTATTTTTGGCCAATGACAAAGCCAAGAAAGTAACTTCATTCTGGTAGTTTAAAGTTTAATCTAGATACAGAAAAAGAAGAACTTAGTGATTGTTTTGCTTGATGCCTGGATCACTAGTCACTAAATAAGGCTGCATGTATGGCCTTTTTCATCTCCAAAAGTTTCTGTGTTATTATGGAATGGGAAAGCAGCTTCCAAATATATACTGTAGTTATCTCAACAGAATCTCAACAGATGCGAAGCAGAAAAGAAAGCAATCTAAAAGTCATTATTATAAGGTTTAGGATTATATTTTGAATTAAAATTGTCTAACTATGTTATCATTTTAACTAGGGCCACTGTGGACCTAGAAAGGGCAGCAGATTTGTAATAGTTCTGAATGCAAAACATCCCTGGTTCATTTCGCATATGTTTGGTTAAAAAGATCAAGTAATAGGAGCTAAGACTTCTGGCTGATAAACCGACAAGCCACTGTTAGAACAAAGGAGATTAGATTAAGTGGAGAACTACACTGTTCACACATTGTACTAATCTGTAATACAATGCAGTCACTATAGGCAAATTATGTATACAACGTTTTTCAAATATGGCAACTTTAAGATGTGTGGGATGCAAGTAGAAGTTTTAAAGTTGCCAAGTTTGAAAAACATTGGGTTAGAACAATGTGTAAGTATGTACAGGTTATAGAACTATACATACATACATACATACATACATACATATATATGGCATTCAGCTTTGTTCGGGTGTTTTCCCACATCATTGTAGTTGTGCTTTTAAAGTTGTAGCAACGTTTTGGCAGAATCTCATCTGCCATCATCAGGCTTCTGTATAGTGTTCAGGTGACCAGATGAACACTATACAGAAGCCTGATGATGGCAGATGAGATTCTGCCGAAACATTGCTACAACTTTAAAAGCACAACTACAATGACGTGGGAAAATACCCGAACATACACACACACACACACACACATATATATATATATGTTTGATTGCCAGGCTAGCTTTGTACAGGATATTTCTTTCAGCAATGGCATTCTGGCTTGGAAAAAAGGCACCATAGAAGTTAAGTAAAACATATAAATAAAACTTTAGCAACAGCTTAGAAGAAAAAGCAAGAGGGAGGTAAAAGCAGTCCTCAATCAATGTAACATGTTCAATGTTATCACAGCATCATAGTTTATAAATACTGAGGGATATTTGTAGCATACAAACCTGATGAAAGTTGTTTAAGACATGTCTCCCTTAGAAATCTATTATCTCTGAGCCACCCTTGCCCTTAGCCACATTGTATGCCTTTACTTCAACCAACTCTAATCTGATGAAGATCATTCCCTCAGAAACTCAAGTTTGCATAGTATTCTGTAAACCTGAAGATTCCTAATAAAAATAATGTTTTAACATAGTTTTATATTATCTCTCTTCCCACTCAAGATTAGGATAGTTCTTTTTATATTTTTAGTTAAATTGTTGTATTGTTTAAAAAGTAATATATGTAATCATTCTAATCATTTGGGAACACAAACAGGTTAAAACTGCTGCATTCTGACTTAATATAAATGAAAATAATCTTCCTTGGTGAACGTCATTTTTGCCCACTAGAAAGTGAAACGTGGGAGCACTAAAACTACTCACAAATCTTGAGTCAAAAAGCAACACTGCCTCTTTAATATAACTTCAGTCTCTAATGACTTAATAACCCAGAGTTTCAAGAATGGAACAATGAATCTGGAAATCTGCTTACTAGGAAAAGCATGGGATGTTTAAAGCATTGTTTTGATAACCTCAATATTTTCTCCACCTTTCTATCCAGCCTGGTCTATTCCTTGCTGGCTGGGAACCGCAATCCCAAACTATCCGGAAAACCCCAGTGTAAATTCAGAGAAAAATAAAAGCAGAATTACAACATATGAGAGGGAAAGAGCAGTGCTGCTGATTGTAGAAGCCCTTCACCACACTGTGAGTCCTGTGCATAAATAGCAGGGGAAATAACTGCCCCTACCTGCAGTACTACAGACAGACTCCATCGGCAGCTCCTTGCCTCAAGGAGCAGTTAGTGCTCGAAGCAGGAAACAATTCATGCGCAAACTCACAGCCCCGGAAACGCGACCTCTACAGCCTTTGTCCTCTACGTCACCCAACAAAAACATCCTCCTGAGCTCGTACCGCCCCTGCGTCAAAGAGATTCTGTAGCGGGTAGAGAAGAGCGGTCCCGCAGAAATGCGAAGCAGCGGCCCCTAAGTATTGGAGGGTATTGACCTGGAAGAGCGAGCGCTGTAACCTAGTTTTCCTTCTCATCCAAAAAGCTTTTTTAGCGAAACGTCTTCGAAGAAAAACCAGGAAATCCATTGCCTCTTGAAAACGTGCCTTTGGGACAACCATAATCTGGATGACTGAGAATCTGACATTAAAGCTGAGAAAAGAGAAGTTTGAAGAATCAATGTAGCATCTTCTCCCTTTTCAGGAAAAGTCCCCAGATGTGTGTGCGCATTGAAAGACCGAGAGAAGTTGGCACTAACAACTTTTAAGGGGATATAGGGACAAATTCATGCAGTTTCATACAAGGAGTTGTCACCATCTTCTGGATAGTTTATTGACTTTCCTATAGCTTACAAGGCTAGGATTTGGTGGTGGTACTTTTCTAGCCTGACCTTGCTTACGTTTTTTTAGGTCACTTTTCATAGCCTACCAAAAAATCCTAATTTTTCAGGATTAACAATTTCATCAAATTGAAAGATTCAATAAATGAATTTATTTGTTATCTTTTCTGTTCAATTCATTTCATAAGTTTGTTTTGCAACTCAGATTTAATTTTCTTTATTTCAAACCAGGTGAATCTATTTAGAGTTGACAGTCACTTTTCTGTTCAGTGTTTATTCATTCAATACCCATTTATTCTTAATTCTTAACTTCCTTCTACATTGTTTGTTCACAAGAAACTACATAATACATAATGTAATTTACTTGTTCTTGTTTCTTGCATACCTTGTACGCTTACCTTTCTGTTAAGCACAACTATTGCATCTTTCACAATTAACTTTTGGTACAATATCTCTTATGCAATACAATATTTTTGAAGCATTAATTTTTGGTATCTTATTTCTTACTATATCACTACAAATATCAGACCTCAGTCAACAGCACAGTGCCTTCTGCATAAAAAGTACACATACATTCATACTCTCAATCTTCTAATAGCACTCTTTCATAGGCAACATTTGTTTTGCAGTTATCTGTAGATAGGGGACATCATGCATTCTTGTTTTAAAGAATTATGCTCAATTGAAGTCCAAGGCAAATTTTTCAATACAATGTTAATCCCAATCTATGCTCTAACCATAAATAGTAAGGACACCAGTACTAAATAGTTCTATGTTAATTTGCAATACAATATCAGTACAGTACAAAAAAACTTAATATTAATTGCATGTAAGGCTAAAATCAGTAGTAAATAATCTGGAATAACAGAAAAATTGGGATTTCGTATATGAAACTGATAGACTAGCAATGTTCTGCAAAGATATAGTAATAAGATTTCTCTTGAAAATATTTTTTAGGATAAAATATAACTTTATATAAAGAGATCATCAGATGGATATCAATGAAATCAAATGGATGTCCCAAAGGTGCTTTTTCTGAAGAGGCTGAAGAAACTTCTTAGAGGAGAAGCAATATGTCTTCAAGGAAAAACAAAGTCAAATTGCCTTTTAAAAAAGCACCTTTGGAATAACCATGATCTAGATGACTAAGAATCTCCATGGAAATCAAATGGACTACATACTTCGAAAGAAAATCCAGAGTTTTACTTAATCAACAAAAAGCCTCACATCTGGAAGTGAAGTACATGGGCCCTAGAAAATGTTGCTAACAACAGAGCTTGAGAAGTTGATAAAATACAAGGTAACTGTTTAGAATCTTACAAAGTAGTGTAATTAATGCACTTCATATAGTTTGTAAATATGTATAGCAAAAAAACAGTGGCCGGGGGATTCAGAAAAAAAAAATTAAACTTTTTTTTCAAGTTATATTTAAGGTATTTTTTCCAAGTTATATTGTAATATCAAAAAAGGTAGTATAAAGAATGCTCAAAGAATTGAAGTGTTCAACTTATCTGACCGGTAAGATAGCACTCAGGACTTTGCAACTATAAATTATGAATTAACAATACATTGAATGACAAAGCCCAGATGTGCAAACTGGATTCAGAGAAGGTAGGGTACTTAAGATAGTATTGCTATCATCATCCATCATAATGAATGATGGAAACAGCAGAGAAATTCCAAAAAGACATCTATTGTATTTCTACTTAATACACTGCTCAAAAAAATAAAGGGAACACAAAAATAAGACATCCTAGAATGAAATATTCTTATTAAATACTTTGTTCATTACATAGGTGAATGTGCTGACAACAAAATCACACAAAAATTATCAAGGGAAATAAAATTTAGCAACCCAGGGAGGTCTGGATTTGGAGTTACACTCAAAATTAAAGTGGAAAAAAAACACTACAGGCTGATCCAACTGTGATGTAATGTCCTTAAAACAAGTCAAAATGAGGCTCAGTACTGTGTGTGGCCTCCACATGCCTGTATGACCTCCCTACAATGCCTGAACATGCTCCTGATGAGGTGGCGGATGGTCTCCTGAGGGATCTCCTCCCACACCTGGACTAAAGCATCTCCCAACTCCTGAACAGTCTGTATGCAATGTGGCGTTGGTGGATGGAGCAAGACATGATGTCCCAGATGTGCTCAATTGGATTCAGGTCTGGGGAACGAGCGGGCCAGTGCATAGAATCAATGCCTTCATCTTGCAGAAACTGCTGACACACTCCAACCACATGAGGTCTAGCATTGTCGTGCATTAGGAGGAACCCAGGGCCAACCGCACCAGCATATGGTCTCACAAGGGGTCTGAAGAGCTCATCTTAGTACCTAATGGCAGTCAGGCTACCTCATGGAGGGCTGTGCGGCCCCCTAAAGAAATGCCACTCCACACCATTACTGACCCTCTGCTAAACCGGTCATGCTGGAGGATGTTGCAGGCAAGAGAACGTTCCCCACGGTGTCTCCAAACCCTGTTACATCTGTCACATGTGCTCAGTGTGAACCTGCTTTCATCTGTGAAGAGCACAGGGCGCCAGTGGCGAATTTGCCAATCTTGGGGTTCTCTGGCAAATGCCAAATGTCCTGCAGGGTGTTGGGCTGTAAGCCCAACCCCCACCTGTGGATGTTGGGCCCTCATACCACCCTCATGGAGTCTGTTTCTGACCGTTTGAGCAGCCACATGCACATTTGTGGCCCGTTGGAGGTCATTTTTCAGGGCTCTGGCAGTGCTCCTCCTGTCCCTCCTTGCACAAAGGCAGAGGTAGCGGTCCTGACACTACATTGTTGCCCTCCTACGGCCTCCTCCACATCTCCTGATGTACTGGCCTGTCTCCTGGTAGCGCCTCCATGCTCTGGACACTACGCTGACAGACACAGCAAACCTTCTTGCCACAGCTCGCATTGATGTGCCATCCTGGATGAGCTGCACTACCTGAGCCACTTGTGTGGGTTGTAGATTCCGTCTCATGCTACCACTAGAGTGAAAGCACCGCCAGCATTCAAAAGTGACCAAACCATCAGCCAGAAAGCATAGGAACTGAGAAGTGGTTTGTGGTCACCACCTGCAGAACCTCTCCTTTATTGGGGATGTCTTGCTAATTGCCTATGCTTTCTAACTGTTGTCTATTCCATTTGTACAACAGCATGTGAAAATGATTGTCAAATGATTGTCAGTGTTGCTACCTAAGTGGACAGTTTGATTTCACAGAAGTGTGGTTGTCTTGGAGTTACATTGTGTTATTTAAGTATTCCCTTTATTTTTTTTGAGCAGTGTATATGGCAGCATACCTTATATTAGGTATATGTGGAAATAGAGGGGGGTTATAGGAGGATTTCATGTTACATGCTCTAATCAGGCATGAATGTGGCCCTAATTTTTTTTGAGAAGTACACCAGTATTGCTTCTAACATGTGAAACTCTACAACCCCCCCCGCCAATTTCACTACTGCTATCCTCTTTGATGATATTGTTTTCATACACACACATAGGTACAAACACATACCAATATTTCTTAACAACTGCTGTTTGCTGACCTTGTTTACCTTCGAAGGCTCAACAAATCTAACATACTTTGCCTGCATCCCACCAGGTAAGAATCATGTACAATCAACAAACATGCTCAGTGTGTGTGTGTGTGTGTGTGTGTGTGTGTGTGTGTGAACATATGTCTGTGTATATACATGTGCGTATATGTATATGTGTGTACATATACATGCATACATACATGTTGTGACTCAGAGGTTTGAACCTGCCCTGTCAGAAGACATAGGCTCGAGTGATGAGGAAGATCTGGCATTAAGGTTTGAGCCTGCCTTGTTGGGTGACATAAATGGGAGTCAGGAGGAAGAGGAGGACTTGGCATTGGGGTTTGAACCTGCTTTGCTGGAAGTTTCGGAATCCTCATCCTCTCCAGGACCTTCCTCATTAGTTATGCCTCAGGTGTCGGCAGATAAGCAGGAGAACGTGCCGGAGTCCTTGGATGAAGATCAAACCGAAGAATGTTGGTTTGATGCAAGGAACAGATGTAAGCAGAAACGTCAAGCACAAACTGGAAGGAGACGTCGAATCAGGGACTGAGGAAAGAGACTGACATGCCCCTCAGGGAATATAAGGAGGCGTGTTAGCTCTGAATCCCCGTTCGGGTCAAACTTGTTAATTTGCGTTTGCAGTTTGGACAAAGTAATTCTGTTTGCTGTTCGTCTCTGATTTATAGTTCTGCTCGTTATCAGAATTTGCAGACAGCTTCTGGGAAAACTGCCAACCACGAATTCAGCCAAAGGATAGTTAACTCTGTTGTTCCTGATATTGTCTATTCGTGTTTTTTCCTTTGGACATTTGGACTCTCACCTCGTGGCCACAGGTGAGACAGAACACATACATATATACATACATACATACACACAACCCATTGTTCTGTGTGAGAAGACAGAAGGCAATGGTAAAAGGAAGAGTGATAGATAGAAGACATATCTGTATGAAACACTTCTTAATAAACATTTTTTCCCATTTCAAATTAGAGACATTTAATCCTTTGGCTGTTTTAGTTATGTATCGAGTAGCATCTGTTACAGAGAAAGATGTTTCTCTTTCCATCCAGCCAGAGCAGTTTCATAAAATCATCAAAGAAGATAGCACTAGTGGAATTGTTTGTTTTTTGTAGAATTTCATGTTAGAAGGAGTGGTGGGCTTCAAAGAATTTAACAACCAGTTTTCTGCCAGTTGCTGGGTGGGCATGGCCTGGTGTATGTGGCCTAGTTGGCCTCCTGCACCACCCTGGGAGCAAAAACAGGCCAGGGGAACTCGTTTTCGCCCTCCCCAGGCTCCGGAAGCTCTCTGGAAGGAAGGAAATGGGCTCGTTTCCAGACTCCTGGAACTTCCAGAGGCCATTTTTTTGCCCTCCCCAGGCTTCAGAGGCTTTCCCTGAGCCTCTGGGAGGCCCATTTTTTGCCCTCCCCGAGCCTTTGCACTTACCTGCAATCCAAAATGGGCCACATGGGGATTCCTGGGAGGTACAGGGTGGGCTGGGCCAGCCAGGCATCGGAACTACTGGTTTGCTGAACCATCAGGTTTGGCCAAATCTGCATGAATCGGCTGAAGCCCACGCCTGGTTAGAAGCAGTATTTCACCAGGGCCTGACACATTTCAGAGTGCCAATAATAACACTGGCCACATATCATTCCATTTACATGTTTCATCTATTGAAACCCATATCTTATTGTTGTCATCAGCAGAACTTATCTTTCCTAATACATCTTCATAGCAGGCAGAGATGTAAGTTTTCCTTGGAAGTGATTCATTTGGAATCGAGTGTCTGGTGTACTACCAAGGCTACCACGACCCAATTTCCTTAAAGTGATAGTTGAAGTAACCATCATTGTAGAGAGATTTTTACAAAATTTTGACTGGATATTTGATGAACCTGCTATTGAAGAATAAGCTCTCAAAAAGTAGATATTACCTGTTGTTCTCAATGAAGGTAAATTTCACTAAATAACTCTTGTGTTTCACAGTTTCACAATGTTGTTGAGTATTAAAATGCTTTTGGGCCAATATCTTAACTTCACACAATTTACAGAACAAAATACCATCATCGCTATTGAAAATCTCCCCAAATTCTTGAACAGGACGCCATAATTTTACATTGGCTGGACATCTACTTTTAGGCATGTTGAAATCAGATTGCAATTTTCATGTGTCTCCACCATCTCAAACACATATATACACCTGAGCTGTAGAACAAATACAAAACAAAACAGGCAAATTTTCACCTTTTTGTCAGGCCTGGTCATGAAAGAAGCCTTTGTTCTCTTTCTCTCTCTCTTACATAGATACAGACACTCTCTGACTTGGAAAACTAATAAAAAAGAAAAAACCAGGTGAATTCTCACTTTCTTTGCTGGCTTAAACTTGCTGGCTTAATTTAAGGGTTTCCAAAGACAAAAATATGATCAAAATATGACATTTTTTTACAAAAGTTAGCAGAAATATGACATATCACTTTTAAAAAGTCAAAATATGGCTTTTCATGCAAAATAAAAGTATCTAATTCTCATCAGATTATTCTAAAATATCTTTTAATTTATAAATCCAAATATAGGTTTCCGAAAAAATATGACATGTCATAGAAATCCTTGCCCTACTCATTGCAGTTCACTATTGGAGTGAACATGTGGCCAAAGGAAGAGAGAGATTGCTAGATTAAATTGGTGCAGGGCCGTAATTATGAAACTGAACCATATTGAATACAAAACTACCAAAGTACAAGAAACTGCAATTTATAAATAATAAATTGGACAAAATGTGGCTGCTCATAAATAGCTCCACCTTGCAATCATTTTTGTGTTTGTCTACCATTCATATTGTCATTTGATTAACTAATCACCCGTTTTCTAAAGTGCAAATGTGTTTTTACACTTCAACCAAGACAGTGTTAACTATGAAACTATAGATAGCAAAAGAGATTAATTATCTATTTCAGAAGTCTCCACACCTTCTGTATCTGAGAGAAAGGGAACTATAATCTGTTTAATGTGTGGTTAACAAAATAAAATAAAATAAAAAGTCAAATCACTCTGGACAAAGAGTTCAACAATATTTAATGTAATCGCAAAATATAAACTCTATGTAACTTGTCTCCTATAAACTTCAGTTTATTAAATGTATTATTTATTTATTTATTGAATTTATATTGCTGCCTATTCACCCATGGCAGCTCGAGGCGGCTTATAGAATATAAAGCCACATTTAAAACAATAAAAACTAACAAAAAGAATCAAATAAATTAATAACGTTTATTAATAAATTAATAAATTATCCTCTCGTGAATCATGAAAGGACTTTCAATAAGAAGCAAAAGTAAAACAAATGTTAATTGCATTCAAAGGGAAAGGAGGTTGGGAAATTAATTACAACTTTTGACATACACAGACTATTATTTGGAAGTTTTTCATGTTGGTTGTATGTTTCTGTTTCTTAGTATAATGCTTTCTGTATATGGTATGGTAACATAGTTAAGAGTTCACTGAAGATTTATGAGGGCACTGGAGAAAGCATTGTTTGGTGGAAATTGTAAGTGAATGTTAAAGAGTTCTGCCATGGTTATTTCAAATTGTTTTCCACAAAAGGGGTTTCAGTAATCCAAGTAGACCTCTAGATCATAAATCACTTCAAAATATGTATCGGTTTAGATAGATGATCAGTTAGCAACAACTGAACAGTTGAGATATTGAATCCAGGAGTATGATGAAAAATAAATTTGAAAAGTGAATTTGATCCTATAAAGAGAATAGTTTTTTCTGGAAAAAATGAATAAAACAGGTAAAATGAATTGGAAAAATGACCCATTGGAGTCTCAGTTGATTAGCTTTGTTCCAGACCATTACTATTGCTTTTGTTACTATTATGCAAAAAAAGAGGAGGTTCAAGTGTGCATTGGCAAAACCTCAATCTAATATGAACTATGGTGCCTACAAAGAATGCATTATTTGCTTTAGTATTTCATACAAATTGCCAACATGTTTTATAATTTAAAGAACTAGAATTTAGAATGAGCACACCAATATTTTTCTGTCCCACCCCCCACTTGCCTAGCCGGAGAGTCCCAGTATGACTGCTGTTGTAGTTCGAAGGAAAGGAGAGGCTAGACCAGGGCATGCGGTTAACAATGTTTATTTGATGAACCGTGGTTGTCGCGTCTGCCAGTGACGGGCAGACTGGCGCAGCGAACAACGGCTGGCTTGGCTTGACAGCCGGCTTTTTATATGCGGCTGTCAAACGGCGCCAGCCAATAGGAACGGTTGTTGAATCTGCATAAAGAGCGGACCGGTTGGAGCCCCAACCGGTTCCCAAGACATAACACCCTTCCCCCTAGATGGGAACACATATAGTCTTTGAGATACGCCGGTGGTCTGTGTTGGCGACCCGAGCGACGTAACTCAGGAGGGTTCATTGGGCGAAGACAAGTTCGCGGACCCCTGGTCCGGTGCGTAGGAGGGCGAATAGGGCTCGGTGCAGGAACTGGAGCCAGGGAAAAGTCTCTGCCTTCGCTGGGGATAAATGGTGGCACTCCCGGCTGGCAGTCCCGGTCTACTGCCTGCTCCTCTGCTCCGTTGGAGAAGGTTGGTCCCTCTGGGGATCCCCAGCTGATCTTGGTGTGGAGCCCACGGCTCATCTGGTGGAGACGGGTCTGGGCCGGTCAGGCTGCTCCGTCGTCCCGCAGCTGGTCCAGGTGCCTTCGCCACACACGCCCGTCTTCAAGTTGGACCCGATAAGATCTCGGACCTGTGACAGCCACGACCTTCCCGGCCACCCACAGTGGGTCCCCCGCGTAGTTCCTAGCAAACACTAGGTCCTGAACTGCGAAATTCCTGGCCAGACTGTCGGACCCCAAAGGGGTGTCTGGACAGTAGTGGGGAGTGCAGCCTGTCTAAGGCAGTCCTCAGGCGTCTCCCCATCAGCAGCTCAGCCGGGGATTTGTTCGTAACTGTGCACGGTGTGGTATGCTGGCTTAGGAGGAATTGAGACAGTTTAGAATGCCAACCCACTGGGCCGAATCTGGCTAACGCCTCCTTGGCTGATCTGACTGCCCATTCCGCCAACCCGTTGCTGGCGGGGTGGAAAGGGGCCGTGAGGACGTGTCTGATGCCTAGATTTGTGACATACCTACTAAATTGTTCGAGGTGAACTGGGGGCCATTATCGGATACCAGTGTGTCAGGAGTCCATGAGTTACAAAAAGGTGAGTCAAGGCTTTAACAACTGCCTGTGTGGTGGTCGTGGAAGTAAGGCCACATCTATCCATTTTGAATAGGCGTCCACGACCACCAAGAAGGTCTTGCCGTGCATTGGCCCGGCCAGGTCGATGTGAAGCCGTGACCACGGGCATTGGCACTTTCCCACTTTGTGGGTGTGGCGGTTGGCGGGCTGCCCTAGATTCTTGACAGGGTCGACACGAGCTTACCCACTTGGCGATCTGATCGTCCATCCCGGGCCACCAGACGTAGCTTCGAGCTAACGCCTTCATCCGCACGATTCCTGGATGGCCCTCGTGCAGCATCTTCAGACGGGTATGCGAAGGGTGGTTGGTATGACCACTCTGGTACCCCACAATAGGCATCCCTGCAACTTAGAGAGCTCTAGCTGGCGAGTTTTAAATGGGGCGAAATCAACTGAATAGTTAGTTTCCGGCCACCCTCCCCTACCCAGTCCAGAACCTGGGCGATTGTTCTGTCCTTCTTGGAATGTGATGCTATGTCGTCTGCAGTCACCGGCAGCTTGAGTTCGTTTACATCAAAAATGGCATGCACAGGAGCTGGGTCCTCGACTGGGGCTGGCAAGGGCAGCGGCTGAGGGCATCAGCATTGTTTAGATTTTTACCGGGACGATAGACCAGTTTGTGCGAGTAAGCCGCCAGGAATAAGGTCCATCTGGTCATTCTAGGTGACAATATCTGTGGGGTTTGCTTTTCCCCTGATAATAATCCTAAAAGCGGCTTGTGATCAGTAATAAGTTCGAATTGGTGTCCGAATAGAAATTCGTGGAATTTTTGACTGCTGCTACTGCAGCCAAGGCCTCCTTATCAACCTGGCTGTAATTACGCTCAGTCGCTGAAAAGGTTCTTGAAAAGAAGGCAATTGGTGCCTCGGAGCCATTGGGGAGCCTGTGACTTAAGACAGCTCCTATCCCAAAGGGGATGCGTCTGCGGCTAGGACCAAAGGAAGGCGTTGGTCAAATTGTATTAAGACAGCCTCAGAGGTGAGTAGAGATTTGACTGCCACAAATGCTTGGTTTTCTTTGGGTCCCAAGTGCCATGGTGTGTTTCTGTCTAAGAGCCTGTGCAATGGCTCAGCAACTGACGCCTTGTGTGGGAGAAATGAAGCGTAGAAGTTCAATAACCCCAGGAAGGCTTGTAACTCGGTTTTGTTGGTAGGCGTGGGCGCCTCGTGGATGGCCTTGACTTTCGATTCCACCGGGTGGATGCCTGAGGCATCCAGCCTGTAGCCTAGAAAGTCCACCTGTTTAGTGGCGATGGTACACTTCTCCCGTTTAGTTTGAGGCCATGCTGCCTGAACTTCTCTAATACTGCCCTGACTCTCTGGATGAGTTGGGGTCTGTCCCTGGCTGTGACTAAGATGTCATCGAAATAAGGCACTACGCCGGGAGACCTTGGAGGATTCACTCCATCAGTGATTGGAAAATACCTGGGGCTACACTTACGCCAAACTGGAGGTGCTTACATCTGAATGCCCCTCTGTGTGTAACTATGGTCTGTAAGTCAGCTGTTTGGTTATCCACGGGAACTGTTGGTATGCCTGTGACATGTCCAGTTTGGCGAAAATGGTGCCAGGTTCGAATGTGTGTAACAGGTGCTGGATGACTGGGACTGGATATGCGCTAACCTGTAGATAACGGTTGATTGACGTCTTGTAGTCAGCACAAATTCTTAGATTACCGTCTTTTTAGCGGGGTGACTATGGGGTCTCCCACTTAGCGAAATCTGTGGGTTCTATCACCCCTTGTTTTAGTAGTTTGTCTAGTTCCACGTCCAATTTGGGGCGGATGGCGAAGGTACTCTACGTGGTTTTAAACGAACGGGGACTGCCTGTGGGTCTACTGAGAAGGAGATGGGAGTGCCCTTATAGCAGCCTAACTCACTACTAAAAACGTCAGAGTAGTCTGTAAATAAGGAGTCAACATCAGAAGTTGAGACAGCATGGACTCCTTTTATACTAAGGCCGAGAGAGGGGAACCAATCCAACCCCAAAAGACTAGGGAGGGCACCATTAACAACCACTAAAGGCAAATGGCCTTTAAAGGTTTGGAATTTCACGAGAAACTTGCCTTTCCCGAGGACGGGGATGTTCTTTCCTTGGTAGTCTCTCAAGGTGAGATGGCACTTTTGAAGCTGGTTCTTTGTCAGTCTGGGCTGAATCTTCTTAAGCGTGTCCCAAGATATGATTGAGAGCGCTGACCCCGTGTCTACTTCCATGCGGCAGGGATTACCTTCTAGTAAACAGAAAGTGTAATTTTATTGGGGTGTAGAGTGTGTGGTTGGCTTAGTAGCAAGTATGGCATTTTTCTACTTGCCTTCGGGGAACAGGAGAGAAAGGAGATCTTTGTGGAGAGATGCGCGCTGCCTGGCAGACTCTTGCGAGGTGACCCTTCTTGTGGCAGTTGTGGCAGGTGGCGTTTCTGAACCTGCAAGATGCCCAGGAATGGGAACCTCCACAGGTCAGGCATAAAAGAGTTTGTTTTGGGCCACTGTTGTTTCTTGGCCTCGCTCCTACCTGCGGCTGTCTCGTTGGCTTGAGGCGATGCACATCAGCGTATTCTGCAGGGTCATCCTCACTTACCGCTTCTTCAGAGTGTACGGAGGAAGTGCTGGGTCTGGAAGCGGTGCCCTGGATCTCAGCTGCGGACTGTGCTGCAAGTTCTGCAGCTAAGGCTTCTTCAACTGCCTGGGGAGGTTGAGGTCTCTTCTAGCCAGCAAACGCCTCTGGAGTTTTAGATCCCTTACCCCACAGACGAGTTGGTCGAGCAACATGTCGTCCAAATAATTTTTGAACTCACATTGTAGAGCTGCTGTCCTCAGGGCTGCCATATATTGATTTATGGATTCCCCCTCGGCTTGCTTCCTCATCCTAAAGCGAGCGCCTAGCAATCTGAGACGGTTTTGGGAATAGTGGTTGGATAGCGTTTCCACCAGCTCTGCCCATGGGACATTCCTGATTTCTCGTGGGGCCAGGAGTGCTGTGGCAGTGTCATATACTACAGCCCCACAGTAGCTGAGGAAGTAGGATTTCTTCCTCTGCTCTGAAGCTTCAGCCAGTCCAATGGCATCGATAAAGTGGTTGAAGCGATTTTATATGAGTCCCACTTTTCCTCATCGGGTTTGAAAGGGGGAATACTGAATTGACATTCATTTTGGACCCTCAGTCTCTTGGTAGACTGGTCTGCCTCACTGGGAGCTCGTTGTCTTGGATTGATGCTGCTTGAGGCGTGGCGGCTGTGGCTACAGTGCCCTATTCTCACTCAAGGACTTCGGCTTTCCTGAGGCGCTTGAATTTTCGTGCTCTTTTGCGGCGTTAGGCGGCTGTGGCTGTGGTGCTGTACTGAAAGCACTTTTTTTTTTAATAAATTTTTATTGTTTTTTAACATAGAAAACACAACAACAAAACATAAAAGTATCAGCTCCCCCATATTTTTGTACACACAGTAAGTCGGTTGGTCCATCGGTTTTGTGCATTCACCTCATAGTCACAATTACAGTTACTTTATATAATACTCTTATCAATACAAGTTTATAAATCCTAGTATCACTATTAAAGAAAAAAAAAAATTTGACTAAACTTTTATTCGGTCATGCCTTTATGAGATAACTATATTTTAAATATTTTATTCTAAAACAAATCTTATAATCATACCAATTCTATCCCAAATATAAAAAAGAAAGAAACAAAGAAAACTATTATATAGATATAGTATCAAAAACCAATAAAAGGAAAGGGAAAATAAAGTCATTATTATTCCTTATTATCTAACTTTTATATTTTAATATTTCATCATTCAACCATTGATAGAAAAGATCCCAAACTAAATAAAATTGTTTATCTTCTTGCTCTCTAATTTCAAAAGTCAATCTACTCATCTCAGCACATTCCAAAATTTTCTTTACAACTTCTTCTTGCAATGGAATTTTCTCATTTTTCCAATTTTTGCAAATACAATCCTAGCAGCAGTCAATACATTTACAATCAAATATTTCAACTCTTTACTATAAGTATCTGGTAGGATTCCCAATAGAAAAACTCCGGTTTCAAGTCTATATGCTTCTTTGTCATTTTTTCCAGCCACATGTGGATTTTAGTCCAGTATTTTCTAGCATCCTCACAAGTCCACCACATGTGATAGTATGAACCAGGTTTCTGATGACATTTCCAGCATTTTTCGGATTTGTTCTTGAACATTCTTGCTATCCTTGTCAGGGGAAAATGCCACCTGTAAAACATCTTATACAAGTTTTCTTTATAGGCTGTAGACATTGTCATTTTATAATTTTGCGACCATAATTTCTGCCATTTCTCTAAATCAATCCCATATCCAAAATTCCTCCCCACGCAATCATAGTTTCTTTAACTTGTTCTTCCTCAAGCTTAATTTGCAATAAATAACCATACAATTTTTTAATCACCTTTTCATCAGTACCCATCAAAATCTTATCCAAGTCAGTTTGCTTATCATAAAATCCCTCTGCTTTGGAATCCTCATAGTACTTTGAATGTATTTGCAAATATGAAAACCAATTCATCTGTATACCTTGTTCTTCCAGTTTTTGCATCGATTTAAGTTCACCCTTTTCATCTAATAATTCCCCATAGTTAACTGTTTGTTCCTTTTTATAAATTATAGGATAAGAGAACGCTTCTATCGTCGATAACCAAACTGGAATTTTCAAATAACACTGTTTTTTTATCTTCTCCCAATTCAACCACAGAGACTCCCGTATATAATGTCTTCTAAAATACCCCTGTGTTTTAGTTCCTTATACCATAAAAAAGCATGCCAGCCCAACAACAAATCATGACCTTCTAATGTCAACAATCTGGTTTTCCTTAATGTTATCCATTCTTTAACCCACGTCAAATTTGCAGCTTGGTAATACAACTCCCAATTAGGCAGACCAAACCCTCCTCTAAATCTAGCATCCTGTAAAAGCTTTAACTTTATTCTTGCTTTCTTGCCTTGCCATATATACTTCAAAACAATTTTATTTAAATCCTCAAAATATTCTTTTCCAAGCCTAATTGGTATTGTTTGAAACAAAAATAAGACTTTGGGTAAAATGTTCATCTTGATTGTTGAAATCCTTCCTATTAATGACAATTGTAAGTTCTCCCATTTTTTCAAATCTTGAGCTATCTGTTGTTTAAGTTTAATATAATTATTCTCCTTCAATGTACTACATCTTGATGTCAAATATATCCCCAGATACTTAACCTTGTTTGTAACTTGAATTTTTAACAGTTCTGCCAACTCTTCCCTTTGTTTCAGCAACATATTCTTTGACAAAATCTTTGTTTTATCTCTATTTATTTTCAAACCAGCCACCTCCCCATAGACCTCTATCTTTTCCAACAGTTTCGAGGCTGTTTCTATAGGGTCTTCCAAGATAAAGACTAGGTCATCTGCAAAGGCTTGTAGTTTAAATTCTTCCTTTTTAATTTTCATTCCTTTTATAGTTTTATCTTCTCTGATATTTCTATTCAACACTTCCAAAGTCAATACAAATATCAAGGGAGAAAGAGGACAACCTTGTCTTGTGCCTTTTCTTATATTAATAGGATCTGTAAATTCTCCTCCATCATTACCTTAGCTGTTTGTTCATTATAAATTGCTTCTATTGCCTGAATAAATCTTCTAGCAAAGCCCATCTGTTCCATTAAAAGTAAATAAATCTCCAATTCACGTTATCAAATGCCTTTTGAGCATCTAAAAATATCAAAGCCATTTGCTTTTCAGGATGCGCCTCATAGTATTCCAGGGTGTCCAGAATTACTCTCATATTGTCTCTGATTTGTCGCTTTGGCAAAAACCCATTTTGGTCTGGGTGGATAAAGTTATTCAAGTACTTTTTAAGTCTTTCTGCTAATATTGAAGCAAAAAATTTTATAATCTGCATTTAGTAAAGAAATCGGTCTATAATTCTTGATTTGCAGTAGGTCCGCCTCCTCTTTTTGGAATAAGTGTAATGTAAGCCTCTGACCATGTTTTAGGTATCATCTTTTTAACATAACTTCATTCATAACTTCTAACAGTGGAATACACAGTGATTCTTGAAAGATTTTATAAAATTCTACAGGAAACCCGTCTGGACCTGGTGCCTTTCCATTATTTTGTTTCTTAAGTGCTTGACTTAACTCCATCATTGTTATATTACTTTCTAGCATTTCTTCAATCTCTTTAGGTATCTTAGGTAGATTTGCATTCTGCAGGTATTGTTTAACTTTCTCCTCATCAATGTCTTCTTTCTTATACAAATGCTTATAAAAATCATAAATAATCTCTTTTTTTCTTTGCTGCCATAACAAATTTTACCTTGGTCGCCTATTAACTGCGGTATTTTCCTCGACTCTTTCTCCTTTCTCAATTTGTATGCTAGCCATCTACCTGGCTTATTTGCATCCTCAAAATAATTCTGTTTAGCATTCCTAATTTTCTGTGCCAGTTCTTCTTTCTCTATTAAGTCCATTTTATGTTTAGTTATATCCAGTTTCATTTTAACATCTTTTCTGTGTGGCATTTTCTGTAATTCTTTTTCAAGTCCCTTATATTCATCATCCAAGGCTTTAAGAGTTCGCCTTTTCCTGTTATTCTTTTTCTTGTATAGTCTATTATCAAGCCTCTAACATAGGCCTTCATTGTGTCCCAAACATTCTGTATTGAGGTGTCTTCTTTTCTGTTCTCTTTAAAGAAGAAGGCCAATTCTTTCTCCATCCATTGTATAAATTCCTTATCTTTTAAAATAGAATTATTTAATGTCCATCTCGATCTTTTCCTTTGTCCCTTCCATTCAATTGTCAATGGGTTATGGTCAGCCCAAGTACTTGTTTCAATATTTACTTCTTGAATACTAGACATTAAATCTGTTGAGATCCAAATCATATCCAGTCTGGACCATGATAGATGCCTATTTGAATAGAACGTAAATTGCTTAGATTTATCATTTCTTTCTCTCCATATGTCTTTTAAAATTAATTCATCTATCATTTTAAAAAAGGATTTAGGAAGAGTTTTCCTGTTATGCTTTACTGTTGTTGCAATATAGTCAAGTCTATTATCCACAATTCCATTAAAGTCTCCCATCATAATTACATTAGCATAGTCAAGTTCGGCAGTCTTAGTATGTAATTTTCTATAGAATTCTTCCTGTTTATCATTCGGTTGCATAAATTGCAATCAAAAGTATCTTTCTATTATTGTCCATTATTTCTACCATTAATATTCTCCCATCATCATCTGTATAAATCATTTTTGCTGGAATGGCCTCTTTAATATATAAAACCACCCCTCTTTTCTTGGATTGTGTCAAAGAGGTAAACAATTTCCTAATTTTGGTTGTAATAACAATTGTTCATGTTGCTTTTTAATATGAACTTCTTGTAAACAAATTATGTCGAACCTTAATTTCATTAATTTATGGAAAATCTTCCTTCTCTTAGCAGCTGAATTCAGTCCATTTATATTCATTGTAATCAATTTTTCTCTTCCATAATTATGTTTTATATTTAGATTTAACCACTCTCGTGGGTCTTGCCTCACGTTGATCTTTAATATCCACTTGTCCACCTACTGCACCTTCTTCTTTTCCAACCTCCATTTGTTCCTCTTGGGATTCAATTGATGGGACCTCCTTTCCTGCTCCTCCTTCTCTGCCTCCAAAAACCTCTGCACAAAACAGTTCTGCTTTCTCAATTGAATCAATTCTATGTCTCTGTTCCTGCCACGTAAACATCAATCCTTCTGGAATCAACCACCTGTAAGACACCTCTTTTTCCAATAACCTTTTAGTCAGGAATCGATATTCTCTTCTCATCTCTCTCACTCTTCTAGGTATTTGTTTTAAAACCAAAATTTCTTTACTTTTGTATTTCAGTGGCTTCTCTCTTGCTACTTGCAATATTTGTGTCTTCAAAGATTTTTAATAAATCTAATATGAACTTCTCTGGGTAGGTTATTTCTCATCGCATATCTTGTAAAAACTCGATATATCTCATCAATTCCATCCATCATCTTCTCTTCTGTTATCTCGAGCGCCTCCGCCAAAATTCCTACCATTATCGCAGCCAAATCTTGTCCTTTTTCTTCTTCTATATTTTGGAATCTAAGATAAAATTCTGATCTATCCAACTCCCACTTCAACATCTCACTTTTTTCTTGTTCAATCGCTGTTAATCTATTGTCGATATTTCCAATTTTCTCCTCTCTTTGTTTGCCTCCCTCTTCAACATTTTGGAGTCTCTCTTCATATTTTTCCATCATCTGTTCCATCCTACCTGTTCTTTGTTCAATAGTATCCATTTTTACCTTAAGATCTTGAATTCCTTGCATAATCATCTGAAGGATACTCTTTCTTGTTCTTTTTCTTTCTCTTTATCTTGCTTTAACAATGTCTGAATTGAGCGCTGTCCAGATGGTGGGGAGGCAGAAGCAGACATAGAGGCACCCGAAGATATAAATTTCTTACTCATTTTAAGTGGTTCCAACTCTTCAAGTTTTTTCAAATTTTAATCCACAAAAAAAAGAGAAAAAATATGAAATTATAATCCAAGGTAAAAAGGCCAACAATAAAAAAGCCAAAAGTGAGAGAAAAAAAAAAAAAAGAAAAAAAATTCTTCAAATTCTTCCTGACCTTAGTCCAATAAAAGAGAAAAAAAAACCATAAAAAAAAGTAACAGTAAAAATAAAAACCCAATAATAATAATAAACAAGACAAAGCCAAAAAGGAAGAAGGGAAGAAGAAAAAGAGAAAAACAAAAAACAAAACAAAAACCAAGAAAAATAAGTTTCTTCAGATTCCACACCTTAGTCCAGCCAGAAAAAAAAAGAAAAAGAAAAACCTCAATTGAAAAAGGAAAAAGAAATAGTCCGCTGATGTACATTAAAAAAAAAAAAAGGAAAAAAGAGAAAACAGGATCCAAATAGGCAAAAGAAAAAAATAAAATCAGTTAAATCAAAATAAAATACAAGTAGAAAAAAAAAATTCAGAGGCTTCCCTTTGCAAATAAATCAAGCTTAAAAGTAAGGACCTTGATGTTAGTGAAGGGGTTGGCAGAACTCAAAAAAAACAACAACACTGCACTCTATTTAATTATCCAAGGCTCTAATTATAACTCCCTTCTCTTTCCCACAAGCTTCAAAGCTGAGCCATGTATATCCAGAAAGACACCTGTAATAATATTCCACAAAGTGCTTTCCTCTATCTTATCAGGGATGTCCTTGAGAAGAAGAGTCTATTTTTATTTTTTTAAATATTTCCGAGCCTCTAGGTGGCAGTGTTACAAAGTATCATAGTTCTCACTTTCCCCCTCCTCTCTTAAGGGAAAGCCGGCTTGCAATACACAAAACAGAAACCAAAAATCAAACAAAGTCAAGAGAAGCCTCTAGCCCAGAAAAAAAAAAAATAAAAGTCCAGAAGAAGAATAAAACATATGAATATATAGAAAAAAAAAACAGTCCAGTTATCCAATAAATAACAATAGAGTCCGGAAGCAAAGAAAAGAAAAAAAAATGGATTCTCTCTTTGATGTTTCCCTAAAAAACGCCGCTAAATCAATTTTGTCAAAAAACAAAACAAAAATCACACAGGTTTCTTCAGATAATTAGAGTAAACTTTCAAAATTCAAAAAATTAAATAAAAAAAAAAGTTCTCACCCAACCGACAAACTCTTTCTCAAACTCTTTCCGTCTGGAGTCGCCCCAGCCTCAGCAGCATGGGGGCTGCCTCTCCGCCGCTGGCAAGAAGAGCTTCACCCGGGCTCTCCAGGGATTTTGCGGTATCCCCGGAATCCTCAGGATATGCTCTTCACGATGGCTGTCCCTACGGGACAGCGTAGGTCCGTTGGACCGGCCAGTGGCGGAGATATCGGCTGCAATCGAGGAGCTCGATTGCAGACCGTCGCATGGGCAAGCTCCTCCATCTCCACTGTACTGACGGCGCAAATTCCTCCCATCTTTTATTATTATTATTTTTTTTATTTTTTTTGGGGGAGCGGCTGAGGCGCTCTCAATTTCACTTGGTGGCTTCTGTAGTGACCTCTATTGTAATTTGCGCCCTTTTTGTAATTGAGGCGGCTGAGGCTCTCAGCGCCATAGCTTGCTCTAGTGGCTGCAGCTCAATGACAGCCGTTAGAATTTTCGCGCCCTTTTTCTGCGTGCGCGGGCGGCTGCGGCTTCAGCGCCCGACTCTCACTATCTGTGGTGCTCTAACCTTTGTAACTTTTACTGACAGCACCCAGCCTTCGCTAACATGCGAGATCTAACCTGGCGGCTCTAGCACTTTCACTTCTGAGCCCGATGCTCGGTAATCCAGCGGCTGCGGCTTGCTCGGTAAATCAAGCGGCTGCGGCTTCCGTTCCTTGAGGAAATGCTCCTGACTAGCCTTCCGATCCCACCCTCGTCGCCAGTGTTGTAGTTCGAAGGAAAGGAGGCTAGACCAGGGCATACGGTTAACAATGTTTATTTGATGAACCGGTGGTTGTCGCGTCTGCGGTGACGGGCAGACTGGCGTGCGAACAACGGCTGGCTTGGCTTGACAGCCGGCTTTTTATATGCCAGCTGTCAAACGGCGCCAGCCAATAGGAACGGTTGTTGAATCTGCATAAAGAGCGGACCCGGTTGGAGCCCCAACCGGTTCCCAAGACATAACAACTGCATCTGTCATTTTGGGGGCCACTAGAATCAAATTGTTTACCAGTGATCCACTAGCTCTAGCTGCACTGGTTCGGTGAGTGGGCCCCTCCCATCAACCTGTTCGAACCAGATCGGGTGGGCCAGCCCTGTGGCTGCCCCTTGTCACCAGATGGTCTAGCCTCAGTCAATCAACTATTGCTTGATTCAATTAATTCCTTTTAGTAATATGAATAAACGTTGTTCAAATGTAATGTGATAGAATTGTATTGATAGAATTTTCCTTGCATGTAATAAAACCTGGAAGATGTGGAAAAATGAGAATAAAGGAGTCATCTAAAGCCATTTTTATTGTAAATAAATGGAATGACATTTTCCTCAGCTAAACTAAATATTTGATGCTAATCTAGCTTTCCCATTGCTTATGAAACCTATTTATATTTGTTGGAAATATGAACTATGTCAATAAATAAATTGAAATTTATGAAGGATTTTATTTATTTATTTATTTATTTGATTTGTCAATCCCTTACAAAATAATAGATGTAAATATAAACATGAGTAAGAATACAGGAAATAGGTACAAATAAATGGGGACAATAGGACAGGGACGGTAGGCACGATGGTGCACTTATGCACACCCCTTACAGACCTCTTAGGAATGGGGTGAGGTCAATAGTGGTTAGTTTGAGGTTAAAGGAGTGGGGATTAGAGAATGTAACAACAGAGTCAGGTAGTGCATTCCACGCATTGACCACTCTGTTGCTGAAGTCGTACTTTCTGCAATCATTTTGAAGCAGTTTACATTGAGTTTGTATCTGTTGTGTGCTCTTGTATTGTTGTGGTTGAAGCTGAAGTAGTCATTGACTGGTAGGACATTGTAGCAGATAATTTTGTGTGCTACACTTAAGTCTAACCATAGGCGGCGTAGTTCAAGGTTGTCCAAGCCCCAAATCTCAAGCCTGGTGATATAGGGTATTCTGTTGTGAGCAGAGGAGTGCAGTACTCTTTTCATGAAATATTTCTGGACTCGCTTGATTGTATTAATGTCTGATATGCAGTGTGGATTCCAGACTGATGAGCTGTGTTCAAGTATTGGTCTGGCAAAGGTTTTGTATGCTCTAGCTAGCAATTTGATATTTCCGGAGGAGAAGCTTCGTAAGATTAGATTTAACTCTTAATGACTTTTTAGCATTGCTGTTACAGTGAGCTCTGCTGCTTAGGTCATTTGATATGAGAACTACAAGGTCCTTGACAGAGTATGGATCATCAACGAGGTCATATCTGCCTAGTTTGTATTTGGTGTACTGATTTTTTTTTACCAATGTGTAGGACAGAGCATTTGTTGGTCGAGATTTGGACTTGCCAGATGTTTGACCATTCAGACATATAATCAAAGTCGCTTTGAAGTAGCACTGTCAGTGATGTTGAATAGTTTTACGTCATCCGCAAAGAGGACGCAGTTGCTTATAAGGTGATCGCAAAGGTCATTTATATAGAGTCTAACGCTGCCTTGGGGGATACTGCTGTTAACTAGAGCAGGGTTTGATATAGCGCTCCCTATTTTTACTATTTGTTGCATTTTTGACAGGAATGCAGTAATCCACTTATGGAGGGATCTGGAAATGCCGTAAGAGTTTAGTTTTAACAGTAGTTTGTCATGTACCACTGAATCAAAGGCTTTGCAGAAGTCTATGTAAATTGCATCTATAACTTTACCTTGGTCAAGTAGAGTAGTCCATATATTTTTGCAGTGTAGGAGTTGTAGATTGCAGGACATTTTTTTCCTGAAACCAAATTGTTTTTGGAGAGTAGGTTGTTTGACTCTAAGTGAAGAGTGATGAATTCGTTAATGATTGATTCCATGACTTTGCATGTGACACAACACAGTGAGATTTGTCTGTAGTTTTCAACCAGGCTAAGGTCACTTTTTTTGAAGATAGGGATGACCATAGCTAAGGACCATAGGTTTAGTAAGGCGCTGGTTCTGAATGATATCTCATATATAATGCTGAGGGGTTCTGCTATGGCAGAGGAGAGCTTTTCTAAGAAGTATGCACATAATCCATCGGGGCCAATAGATAGGGATGGTTTTAGGTTTCATAGTGCCTTTTCTATGTTATCTTCTGTAAAGTCAATATGTAGTAGGTCATTACAGTTAGTTGTGGTATGACTAGAAAATGTGGGCCATGAACTATTGCTGTTTACAAAGACAGAAATGAAGAATGTGTTGAAGAGATTGGCCTTAACAGCTTCATCATTGCAGTCTTTTCCATTTGGTCCTTTTAGGGGTGGGATGGTTCTTGATTCTTTAAGTTTGGTGTTAACAAAATTGTAGAAGGCACAGGTGGATTTTGTACGTAGGATGTTTTCCTCTTGCTTGCAGTGGTAATTTGTATATTCTGCCTTTATCTGTTGGCATAGGATGTTGTATTGGTTTCTAAAGTTTGCTACATAGCTAGTTTTGTTTTTACGCCATAGCAATCTTTTTTTTAAATGAAGTTTCCTTATTGTTATGGGTAATTTGTTTTTTTGTTTTGTTTTGGGGTTTTACTAATGGTACATATAGTTTAATGACTCTTTCAAGTTCAAACAAGAATGCATTATAATGGTCTTCTGTAGTATTACAGCTAGAGAACAGAATGTGCCAATCAAGAGATGATAGGTCAGCATCTATGAGATCATAGTTGGCTTTTCTGAAGTTGTATTTTGGGGATCCATCATTATGATCTTCTTTGTGAGGGCGTAAATTGAGACAAAAGTCGATCATACCATGGTCACTGTTTGAAAAGAGTTCTTGTATTTGTAGGCCATATATTGAGTTTGAGCTGTTGCAGAAGATAAGGTTGAG
Organism: Pseudonaja textilis; assembly: GCF_049901715.1. NCBI lineage: Eukaryota > Metazoa > Chordata > Lepidosauria > Squamata > Elapidae > Pseudonaja > Pseudonaja textilis. Next base: position 47,492,198 of record NC_142008.1, on the reverse strand, counting down.
GCAGTTATTGAGTCTAGTGTTGTTAGTTACTAATTGATCCAGTTCCAGAGATTTGTTCTGATCTCCTCTCACCTTCAATTTTCAGTCTGACTGATCCGTTGGGAAAGGCTAGTGTTGAAGGCAGTCTTAAGTTCATAGTTATAATTTTATCATCTTTAGTTGAATGCGGTTACATCTTTGTTACAGACTTCCCCTATCAAAAATGTGCCCCTTCGGTGAATAGATTGATTCATTTTGAGATTTCATAAATATATCATTAGAAATAGAATTTTACCTCATCAGATTTCCCATTCAACTCAGTAATAAGATTTTTACAACTCATTGTGAGAGGAACTAACCATAGATATTAAGAATATTATCCAAACTGGCAATAACTATCTATCTGAAAACAGTATGGCCATATTTATACAACTCTCTATTTCTTCAATTAATTGTGCTTTTCTCAACCAATTTTCTGAATTTTCAGAATATATTGAATCATGGTCTGATTCTACAAATGCTTTGTAAAGCATAGTAAACCAAAGTAGTTTAAAATATAATTTGATACCCATTATAATCCCTTTTATAGCACAAGATCCCCAATAATTTCTGGCATTAAATATTTGGAGCTTTTTTGCATATTCTGATTCTAAAAACCTCCAAAGCACTTAATACATGAACATAATTGAAATATCAATTTTATCTGGTAAAATTTTCTCATTTTCCAGAGGTACATTATCTCAGAGGTACATATACACAACAAACTACTCCTAAAACTAAAATCTTATGGCATCTCCAGACACCTGCATAACTGGATAGATGTATTCCTGTCAAACAGGCAACAAATGGTCAAAATAGGGAACACTCTATCAAATCCTGTACCTGTCAACAGTGGTGTCCCCCAAGGCAGCATTCTAGGACCAACTCTCTTTATACTTTACATAAATGATCTCTGTGATCATATTAAGAGCAACTGCATTCTGTTTGCTAATGATGTAAAGCTATTCAACACCATTGACAATGCTGCTACACTTCAAAATGACCTCAATTATGTGTCAGAATAGTCAAACAAATGGCAAGTTCAAATCTCAACAAACAAATGCTCTGTCTTACATATTGGCAAAAAAAAACAACAGAAAATAAAATACAAGCTGAATAATCAAGACCTTGTTGATGACCCCAACTATGTCAAGGACCTTGGAGTACTCATCTCTAAAGATCTAAGTGCTAGAGCCCACTATAACTACATAGCCAAAAAGGCATTAAGAGTTGTTAACTGCATAGCTTTTTCACCTGTAACATCATACTACTGACTAGCGCATACAAAACATTTGCTAGACCAATACTTGAATACAGCTCATCAGTCTGGAATCTGCATTATATAACAGATATTAATACAGTCGAGAAAGTCCAGAAATACTTCACGAGAAGAGTTCTCCACTCCTCTAATACCAGAATACCTTATGCCACCAGACTTGAAATTTTAGACCTAGACAACCTAGAACTATGCTGCCTTCGGTCCAATTTAAGTATAGTACATAAAATTATCTACTGCAATGTCCTACCTGTCAATGAATACTCCAGCTTCAACCACAACAATACAAGAGCACACAGTAGATTCAAACTCAAGGTAAACTGCACCAAATTTTATTACAGGAAATACAACTTTAGCAATAGAGTGGTCAATGTCTGGAATACCCTACCTGACTCTGCGGTTTTTTCCCCAAACCCCAAAAACTTTAATCTTAGTCTATCTACTATTGACCTCACCCCTTTCCTAAGAGGTCTGTAGGGGGCGTGCATAAGTGCACCAACCTGCCTACCATCCCTGTCCTATTGTTTCTTTTTTATTCATATCCATTTCATGTATTCATAATCATGCTTATACTTATACATGTTATCTAATACTTCCTTGACAAATAAAATAAATAATATAATATTGATAAAAGGATCTTATTTCATAACCTATCTCTTGCCAGAATTGAGAGGTGTAGAAACCATGTTGTATAATAAAAAATTCTGACATTCTTAAATTGTTGCTGCATTTTTGGCTTTTAGTGATAACTTATCAATGAATCTGGTAAAATTATAGAAGTCTCCATCCAGATTCATTTATTAAAAAAACTTAAATCCATGAAAAATCAACTCAAGAGTTGTCTCACATTACCAAGCATCTTATTAGATTACTATTATTGCATCATCAGAAACCAAGGTTATGATAGGTTTTATTTAACCTATAGCTCCATTGTGTCTTCATTCTCACTCCATTATGTTTACCATCGATTATGTTTTTCTTGATTTCCTTGTAATTTTATTGTTGTGAGTCAGAGTCATTGATAATCTAATGTCATACAAGTTTCATAAGCTATGCATGTTATCTACTGTTAAATTCATAATCTGAAGCTGCGGGAAACTTAATTCAATACTAAGCAAGGACCTAAAAATAAAGGAGTTGCAAGTAGAGTAGCTTTTTGTAAAAATTAGGTACAGGTTCAATAAAGTCAATATTGCAATAAATTGTTGTCACCAAAATAATGGATCATCATTATCTTATATGATTATAGAATTTTGAAAAAAGGACTCAGCTACACTTGCACATTGTATTGTCATTTGTATGGATCTTTGCTCAGATTAATCTCTTACATCAATTGGACCTTTTGTGTCACACATGGCTTAATCACCTCTCTTTAGGGCTATTGAATTGTACTCTATAGAAGATTATCTGATGGTTCAGAATGCAGTGACAGTGTCAGTCAGAGGTGAGTTTTGATATAAAGTGATACTGCTGCTATATGAGATGCACTGGTTGCCAGTTTCTTTTGGATGGAATTCAGTGTGTTAATGATCATTCTTAAAGCTTTTCATGTTAGGGTCTGAATATTTGATGGACTGCCTTTCTCCCAATTGTCTCTGTGCACCCCATAAGGATTGGCTTAATTGTCATGCTTTAGTTCTACTTAGTGAAGAAATATCAGTTTATGGGATCTCAGAAATGTCCCTTCTTTGTAGCTGCTCCTGTCCTCTGGAACAGTAGTACTCCTGAGATCCACATGAACCTAATCCTGAAGTTTATAAAGATCTGGCTGTTCCAACTGACCCTAGTCATGCATTTTGTAATTTAACTAGTATGTTGTGGTTCTCCCATCCCCACCCCATAATTACTTGATATTTAGTTTTTTCCCCATGGTTCTGTTGATTTTTAACATAATCTGGAATTGCTTTGAGTTGTTTGATGACCAGCCTTACAATTCAAAACCTTATTTTAAAAAAATTAGTAATATATTATCAAGTAATATTAATATTTAATTTATTAAATTTAAATTATTAAAATATAAAATTGGGTTTATTAAATTCATAACATTAACAACATTATTAAATGTGTGACTGGGAAGTAGCTATACCTTCTATATTTATAACAATATAGAATAACATAACAATAAATATGAAATCAAATTTAGTTTTTCTCCTAATCTTACCCACTATATTCTGAAGTGTGATCACCTGCAAAGTGTGCAAGCCTCAGGCCCAGGGAAACTTGTGGTCTTTTTAGTTTATGAGTTATGTATAAAGCAGAACAGTATGGCTTACTCAACTATGAATTGGTTCAACGCAATTTGTTTACCTAGCCATTTACCCTCTTACACATGGGCAAACAATTTCAATGCTGTGTTATGAAGAAAAGACATGCCATAATCCTGCCAATCCTGTTTTATTGCTAGGGAAACATTCCTTCAGCATACACCTCACATAGTCCTGTATTTTCTATGTATCATCTGTATTCTCTTTCTGCTGACTCAGATTCACAAAGATGGAAAATTGCTGGTATATTGGTCTGATAGTTGCTTCCATGCATAATAGAAAATACTTCAATGGAAGTCTGATTTTATTATGGTGGACAACATTCTTGTAGTGATGGTCTCTCTTAGATCTTTTTCTTCAAATAATAACCTAGTGAGGTTGGTTTAAGAAAAAAAATGATAGGTTACAGGATTCTTTGGCAATTTAAAGGCCATGTTTGATCTTTTAGGCAGGCAGAACATTAATGTTTCTCTCAGGCTGGTTTCTTTTTTTTCCCCTTTTTGTTTGTAGATTTAAACCCACCTTAAAGAAGGGAAAGGATTGGCTTTCTAGCGGGTTTTGCTGTAGGTAGGTCGCCTATTGTATTTCCTTGGCATGACTTGTCTCAGGGCACTTTGCACATCTGAAGAAATGATGGAAGGACGCCGATCTTTTCTTCTCAGGCGTTCAGCTTCCCCAGAGACTTTTCTGTAGATGCCATCCACATAGGAATGCAGCATGCCCCAAGCGTCTCTGGTCATTCGGATCTTCCTGGGTTTTAATCTCTTTGGCAATTTAGAAGTCATTCTAGTTGAGCGAATGTTTCTTCGGAACCTTTTCTTATTTCTCATCCTTCTCTTTCGGACGATATGTCTTCTCCGTCTGGCTTTTACTCTGTATCGTGGTCTTCTACGCATTGTTCTCCTTGAAGCCATTGTTTCATATATCAAGATTGCTTGCTTGCTTACCTGTCTGCCTGTCTGCCTGCAAATGCCTGTGACTTTATTCTAGTTGTACTCTTTTATAAGGGTAAGAATTCAAATGAGCAGTTACTTCTCTGATCAGTGATTGGCTGCTAAGAACAAAGACCCAGATCTGTATGTCATAAAGCCATACTATGATGTATATTGAAATGAAGGTCATAAAAACTCTTTGCCATATACAAAAATGATTAGGTCATGAAAGGCATATTTTCCCTGTATGTCTTTAGTTTTCGAAGCTAAATTATATCCTTGTAAAATAGTTTATTTTAATTGAATATGTTATGTGTATTTCAATACAATAAATAATTGTCCCCTACACAATTATGTTCCAATTTGGCTGAGAAGGGAATATGAATGTGAAAGTTTATTGAAATGGCTTTGAATCAGAAGAGAATAGGTAGTGAAATATATGAGTGGCGTTAACTAATTAAATGACTAAACATAATAATGAAAATCAGATAAAAATCCTGGTTCAAATATTCATTTAGCCATTGGAGATCATTGTGTAACCTTGACGCATTCACTTTTTAATCTAACATTTATGAAGTTACACTGAAAGGAGGGATTTATATAATTTTTCCTTCAATCAAGCCTCTTGTTTCACCATATTGGATGACTCATATATGGCTAGGTCTTCTCATTGCTTTTCTTTTTTTAAACTCTGTTTGCTAGTCCTCTTGCTTTGCCTAGTTTCTTTAACGTTTGGGTGAATGGACTTCTTCACACCTTTCCCATGATCTCTCTTCTGGCACAAATGCAGAGTTTTTCCCCTTATTTACTATACATTTGTTGCTCTATACTACAGTAATTAAAATATACACATCTTTTTTAATTCTTATATTCCACTTAGGTTTATAGAAATTTTCTAGCTAATCAGAACTGGAGTTGTTTTTAAAATGAAAAAGGACATGAAAATGCTGGCATACAGTAGTTTGAAGCAGGTAGAGTGATACAATTGACTAGATTGAACATTGTCATTTGTTCCTATATTTTAAGCAATCAGTGGCCCATAGAAGTGCAAGACCAAGCAGAAAATGCAATTTATTCTGAGTTTTAGTTATTTATTCAACAACTTGCGTTTGATATCTCCCTCACTTTTCCTGAAAGGAGGGATCAGTGGCGAGCTTGATTGTACAGCTAGAAAAAGAAATGAATGAATGGAAACACTTGTACATATTTAATAGGGAATTGGAAAGAAAGGAGGAATACAGATATATTATTAACTTGTTATTTCTATTTTTCGCTATCCAATCCTGAGTTAGGATTCTAGCTGGAGGCTTTAGTTTCTGCTAATATTGTGATATGGGAGTTGCCTAAATATTATGTGTGACAGAATGGTTCAACTTTTTCTTGTGATCTACCTCGCTGGAATCCTCCCTGTCCTAATTCCCTCTCAACAACTTCAGAAAAATCTTCTTAGAATACATTTGTCATATTCTTAATACATCTGCTTCAGTTTTCCATGGCAGCTCCAAAGATCTAAAAGTTTCTATCAGGAGAAATTTCACTGAGGGACAATCAATGTTTCATATACAAGGAGAGGGTAATTTTAACTTGTGAGCATCACTTAACACATGGAATATATACATTATGAAAATAATGAAATATACAATTAGCAGAAATACAACTCAGATTCAACCTTTAACAAACTAAAAATCAATTTCTTTTCCTATAATTCAACAAATGACAAGCTTTTGCTGTATTTTGCTGTGTCTGTATATCTGATTCTTTAAAGGATTGAAAGCCTTGACAAAACTTGTAGCATGGTATATAAATATTTAGTAAAAGTAAAAGTGAGTACATCTAAGAATTGCTTCACATCCCCGGGTACCTGAACTCAAGATATGTCTTATGTTCCATTTTGCTCTGGAAATTATGACTCTATAGGAAAGGCTGGGTAGAATCCCAGGAACAGAAAGGATTTTGATTGCATTAGTTATAAGTATCCATGAATCCTGATTTAAGATGCAGAGTGCCACTGATTAGACACACAATGTGTATTGCCTATCTAAGTACTATTTCACTTGTCACCAAAAACACTGAAAACTGAACGTTTCAATTGGCCAAACTACATTCAATTGCTAGGAGGAAGCAATCCCATTATGAAATTTTATAACTCTGCCCAAATCACACAGGTCATGACATCATAAAAGCGAGTATGCAACACAGGATGAGAGGCTTACAAGCCATCTCTCATTACTGTTGATGGTTGCTAGAATTGTTAATTCTGTAGTTCAGCTCTTTTAGAAGTTACCCACCCTTGTGAACCTTTCTTTTTTTTCCCACTTTCCTGTCCTCAGACAAGTGTGCAATCAAGCAAGATACTAAGAATTTCTACTCAACAGCCAAACATATATTTGCTGCTTTTTGTTCATCCAATAAACAAAACATTTAGCCTTTCGATGTCACCATTTGGAATTCAATAACTATACTATACTTGAGTCCAGGTATTTGTCCACCTATGGTGAAACTTGCTATGTGTATATTGTATTTTCTAGAGAAATTCCAAGACTTCATTTTGAATTTCATGATTCTTATCTAGCATTGTATTCCCACGTTTTTCTTGTCCCTATCCAGATTTCCCAGATAAAAATATTTTTGTGGATTTCTTTTATTGTCTCAATACCCTATTTTTTTCCAAATAGCTCTTTCTTTCTGAACAAACATCTGCTTTATGCACATGGCACTATTAACATGTCCTTGACTGCTTAAAAAGGTGATGGCCAATTACTTATAATTATTGGCCATTGACAAATTTGTTTTTAATCCTGATACTTGGATTACATAGAATTTGACTATGTTCAGAAATCTCTAACATTTTGTGTATACAAAAATCTCTTTCAAATGTTCATAAGCAGTCTTGAATGCTTTTTGTGTGTCTGTTGTGCTCTAAAACAGGTATTCATATAACCCACTCTTGACAAATTATTTAGATTTAAATGATTTTCTCCTTCCACCTCTCTTTTTCATCACAACAGAGCTTCCCCTGCTTAATTTTGTGTCCTACTTCTCTTACTTCCATGCTGCTACTTTTCTTGCCTTATTTTAAAATGATGCTTTCTTTCTATCTTTGATTGGGATGTTTCAAATTATAACTGCTGGAGTTGAGCAAAGTTGTTTTTTCCTCTGCAAATGCTTGCATATGCTTTCATGTTTGTTGTGTTAAACAATAATATCTATTTAAACAGAGGGTTTTTTTTTCCTGAAATAGGAAAAAACAGGACTGTCTATTGTGTGTATGTCATACTTCAGATGAAGTTTCTCTAGAAAGACTCCTGATGATATGTTTCTTACACATTTGCTGTGCAAGGGGACCAAGGACCTTCAGTCATTCCATCCAAGTTAATCTCCCAAATGTTCCCTCTCTGTCAACTCTTCAGAGAAGATTTGATGGTATGCAGCAAATATAGAGGAAAATAAGCAGCTTTGTATAAGGATATTGTAATTCTGCTTTTAGAAACCTGTGAATTCTCATTGTACACTTGAGATTTTTCAAAATCTATTTCTTGATTTCTTTTTCAGATGGCATGAATCATTTGTTAGCTCATTAAAGCAATCTTTCTTCCTCTTACAGGTTCCACTTCCCTCTCTTATTAATTGTGTACACTGTGACATCTAATATAAGAAAATGACAATTACCACAAACAATAATTGGCTGCCAAAGCTGAATTGAAAATCAGAGTTTAAAATAGGCTTCCAATTCTGACTTAGAAACAATTTGTGATTGGTAATTTGATTGATTTGATTTGACCTATAGTCCAAATTATAATTATTGCAAAGCAAGGAAGAGAATTAGATATTCAGGACAAGTTCATAACGCCGATAGATGGGCTATAGATCAGCTGAAATACTAGAATCACATCACTCTTTATTAATCAGGAACTAAATTTATACAGCCTAGAAGAGAATACAAATACAGTATATAACATGCTAAAGCCACTGTATGTCAGATGTTGATTCAAAAGTGATTGTGGACTATAAAGTGGTTTCAATCATACTCTATTAAAATAATGCTATCAAATTTATTTCTAGTTATCCAGACTTTGTCCTCATTTAACTTGATGATTATGAACAATGGTACTGTAATAAACACAACATGTATGTGTGTTCTTACTTCTTTGGTTTATATTGGATCATATAATCCTATTTATTTCAACTTTAAATTTACTTCAGGATGATAAAAAGTAATTTACAATAACATACAATATTAAGCAATAGTGTTTATTCATAGTGTACTATATCTGCTAATGAATGAGATAGCATAATATTTGAAAAATGAGGGGGGTAATTAAAAAACAGGGGCACACCATAGTTACATAGCATAGCATATAATTCTACAACAGTCTTTCCCAAATTAATACTATATGGAATGACAATTCCTATCAGGCTTGGTCTAACTCAACCACAGAACATCAAGCAGAGACTAGTGATTACTTGAGTTAAGACTTCATTGAGTTAAAAATTATAAAATAAATTAATAACCGAGAATACATGGACATGAAATAGCTAAATTAAAATATACTGATTTAAAATAAACTATCAAGCCTATTTTAAACTGAAAAGCCAGATTTGTGCAATTAACTTCTAATCAAGAAACTGATTATTAGTTAGTCTGATAAAAGATTATTGCTAAGCAAACCCACTGTTTCTGATTAAGACTTTTTAAAACAGCCTCATAGTGGTAACCTTGATGTTGTCATTGCCAAAGTAAATTGAAGAAGAGAAAAGAAAGATTAAGACTATTTGTAGGGTTTTTTTTACATTAAGAAAAAGAAAATGGCCTTAATCCAGTTTTTATATAATCTTTTGCAAGTCATCTTTATGGATAATTGGTATTGGAGCTAAAGCCTATCACCAGTCAAATCTATTTTTCTTGTGCATCCTCTTTATTGCACAAACATGTAAATCTTTTCCAGCACCTTAATCTGTATTCAGATAAGATCCAAAAGACTGATTGAAGTGTGATGAATCAATTCCCATGATAAGACGCATAAGCTTGTAGATGCTGAATTTCACCACTGCCTGGAAATATAACATCAGATTATGGCACAACATTTAGATATTAATGTATGCACATTTACAGCAAATAATTCCAATCCACTATAATGAAATCTTTTTTGCTATGAAGCATTTATTTTTCTTTCTTTCTTTCTATCTGCCCACTTATGTATTCATGCACTTTCTTTTCTTAAATTACCTATCATGGTTGTACATAGAAGTATAAAAGATGAAAACTAATTTCTGCTTAGCAAAATATAATAACTGCCTTTGTGAATTGTTTTTATGTTTACTAAAGTTTGACTTTTTTTTGGAAAAAAAAAATCTGCCATGTATTTGCTCTCTATTTCATCCTTACCAGTTGATCCAATTTATACAATCAACGAATTCTGCAAGGTCAGAAAGCTTTTCAGACATTTAAGAACATAGGACAAGTCCTAATGGATCAGACAACAACCCACCTAATTAGGTGTCCACTGTCTAATTGTGGATAAATACAGGCAAGAAAACAGTATGTTTCTTTTCTTTTTTAAGATTTTTTTAAAATCCACCCTTATTATTTTTATATGTAATAACAGCTGTGAACATACCTAATACTTTCTCATCCTCTTATTTTTCTCACAACTCTACTTCTTTTTAGTTATTTAGCTGTTGCTTTCCACCAGCTGGCACTTAAGGGTGTTGCCTTTGATTTAGACAATATACAAATATCAATACTAACAACTGTTGTTATTAGTCACTAGTACTTCAAGAATTTTGCACCCATTTCTACTGCAATAGAGTCCATCCACCTTGTTGCTACATGTCTTCTTCTCTTTCCTTCAACCTTTCTTGGCATTATGGACTTTTCAGAGGATCATAGTCTTTGCCTAATATGTCCAACCTATACTAATTTGAACCTGGTTTTGTGCTTCAAGGGAACATCCTGGATTGATTTGTTTTATGATCCATTTGTTTGCTTTCTGGGCTTTCCATAGCATTCTCAAAGAGTATTCTTAAACCCTAAAATGTAAAAGCCTCACCAAAAAATCTGTTCTTCTTCTTCAGAAGTCAACTTTAGCTTTTCATGTCACAGGAAAATCTATTGCCTGCATGGTTCTCATGATGGTTGATACAGACATATCACAATATCTAAATATCTTTTCCAAAGCCTTTTGTGCCATGTGAAGTGCTAGCCTGTGACATCGTTTTTGACTGCTGATTTTTTTTACTGAAACACAGAAGCTAGGCCTCACTTTAATTATTTATTGTCAGCTATAGGAGTGTTATCATTAGCTTGACCTTCTTTATGTTAGTATCATTTTTATTTGACTTTTATTACTAGAGCTTCCAGATAATTTGCATTTTCAGTTTTAAGTAATATGATCGGGATAGTGCCAATTATTTTTTTATTCCTCCAGTTTTAAACTGCACTTCAACTTCCAATGCAACCTCCATCATAGATATTCAATTTATAGGTTGAATAAATGTACAGCTTGTTTCTCTCTTTTGCCAACTTGGAATTTCTGTATGTTATATTCAGAGCATGGCTTCCTGCATCATGAATAGATTTTGTTTTAGGACAATGAGATGTTCTGGGATTCCCATTTTCCCCTGAACATTCTGCAGCTCAATATGGTCAATACAATCAAAATCATTTATTAGTAAGAGACATAGTGAATTATTTTTGGTATTGCTCATGCAAGATGTATCAATACTAGGTCTCTTGTTACCTAACATTTTCTAAAATGCTAAGGATATCTAGAATTTTACTTTCCATATAGGACTTTAATCTGTGTTGGATGATTTTAAAAGTTATTTGGCTAACATGCAAAACTGATATTTTGTATTAGTTTACACATTCTGTTGGCATTGATATGTTAATGTTTCTATCTGTTAGACCCCGTGGTTCTCCATATTTACTATCATAGTTAGAACATTTACTTATTCTTATTTTGTTACTTGCTATATTTTTGAAGATATTCCATCAATTCTTGTTGTCTTCCAACTTGGTAATTTTACTGATTTAGCTTTATCTCTAAGTAACAGAGATTCTTCTAAGTGCAGACTATATTGAATATTAACTACTGCACTGTAATTTTAGTGCATTCCTTTCTTTAAATCCTTAAATAGGTTATTATCTGTCCTTTGGTGACTGTTAGCACACCAAACCAAACCCATTCCATATTGGAACTTCATTCTGAGTTTGCAGATGTTGGAAAATACTTTCCTTTTTTTTTGTAACTGTTTTCAACTGTGATATCATTACAATTGTCATGCAATACTTATATCTTTTAATGTTCCCTAAAATTCTTGTTTGATTTCAATTCCATAATTTTTCTAGTTCTCTTTCAACAAAATTCAGGGCTTCAAAGCTATTCCCAATTTTATTCTTGAAAATGGTGGACATGTACTTAAAATGATATCAGGAAAAGTGCTTTGCTCTTCTATTTTAGCTTGACTTGAAACTGCTCAGATTTATTCTACAGTCAGTCTCTGCCTATCTCTTTTCTATTATAACTGAGCTCTTCTACATATTTACACCACTGATATAGACAGTTGGGTTTCTGGTGATGTCCATAAATATCTGTTCTGTTTGTTTAAGGATATTTATGGACAATGTTAGACAGAACATAAAGAGACCCAGTTGTCTATAAGGTACATAAAATGAAGTGATTTTATTCTTTTCTTTTGATTTCTGTAATATCTGAGTGACAAAAAATTCCCTTCTGAAAGTTTATTTTCTGACTTCTGGTGGTAGGACAGGGATGAGCAGAGGTGGAGAAAACTGCTGCGGTTTTCACACACCTTCTCTAGCCTCTGGAGCGATCCCTAGGGGATACACGAGCCCTGGAGAGGTTCATGTCAGTGTAGGAGATTCTCGAGTCGCAGGGTGGGGTAGGCAACCCCCTGGCAATAAAGAGAAGACCTCCTGAGCCCAGCGCGGAAGAGCCAGCTGCCAGCCTATGGCGGCTCCACAGTCCGGTCTGCCACCGATGTGACTAAGTAAGATAGTGACAGCCTGTAAGATTGGTGCAGCAAGAGGTGCTGAAAGATTATAATATAAGATTGAAGATTGAAGAATGACAGTGGCGTGAGAGGTTTCTTTTCCTGGTTGTGAGCAGGGAAACCGGAGAGAAAGGCAGCCAGAAAAGTGGCTTGGAAAACGAAAGTGTGAAAAGCATGAGCGGAAAGTGTGGATTACAGTCTTTGAAGGGGAAATCCATGGGAGAGAGGAAGAACGTTGAACCCAGGAGACTGGAGGACCTGATTTTGATTATCGGCTTTATTTAATACAGTTGGAAGGACAGACTGTGAAGCGATTGGGAACAGAAGACCATTGGATTTTGGAGGGATTAATAGGTGAAGGAGATTTGTACATTTAATCCAAAAGTGGGTAAGGGAAGAAGGAAGAGGAGGAAGGAGAAAGAGACTAATGGAAGATTGGGAAAGATTGATGCCTTACTGCGATTACTCAGCACATTATACCATTCCTGGCTCGGGGTGCTGGAAAGAATTTCAAACTTAAACCTTTAGTTTGAAGACTGATTATAAAATTTACCTTTTTTCTTTATCACTTCACTTTATTTGTTGGAATTTCTATTTGGTATTACTTTAATATTATTATCTTGGTACCATCTTTATAATTTGAACCCCTTGTTGCTTGCTTATTGACTTTTTGAAATTAAGGTAAATTTCTCTCTCTTCTCTCTTCCCCCTTTCCTTTTTTCTTTTTCTCTTTTTTTCTTTTTTAGCCCTCCTCCCCCCTACCTCAATTTCTTAATAATTTACATAACCTTATTTACTTATAGGAAAAAAAAGAAGAAGGTATACTGTCCTAATAGATTTCATTGACAATTGATTTGATCGTCTAAAATAGCTATAACAAAGAATGAAAAATATTGTTGATTTAGATTATTTAGAATACTTAAGACTAACTTTCAAAGTGGTAATTGGGTTTGACTTGATGTATTGTTGGTGATTAATATCGAATGTCGGTATATAAATTTATTATAAAGACTATTATATAGTATTAGATAGCGTTCTATAATATAGGAGCATTGACTGCCTACCTACATATTTAATTGAAGTATTAGAATAGATTTCTCAATACAGGAGCAAAATACTGAATGGTGATCTGGGAAAATATATCTAATATAGTGCAACAGCAAAATCAAATATTAAGAGAGATGATCTCCACGACAATGACAGCTTTGAAAACAGGAAGGAAGACCACTCCGACCCTATTGACTACTTTGACATCCGCTTCACCAACAATTCAAAAAACCATTGAAGAATGCCTAATAGGGGAAAAACAGCCCAATGTTTCCAGTGTTAACATACAAGCTACCCTATTATCTTTGCAAGAAGCAATGTCTAAGATGCAAGAAATAATGATTAAGAATCATAGCGAAACCAGAGCGGACATTAGCAAACTAAAAGATGAGATGGGAAAGCTTAAAGCGGAAATGAAAGCAGACATATTTAAGGTGGAAGAAAAGATAGGGTCTTTGCAACAAGCTATGGAAAAAAATGAGGTTAAGATAAAAGAAATAGAGAGCAGGACTGAACGGATGGAGACAAATTTTGAAAGGATTGGTGAAGAATTTAAAAATGTAACTAGAGAAACAGAAGACTCTCTGGTCCATCTTGAAATGGATAAAGCAGTGGCATATTTAAGGTTTCAAAATGTGGCGGAAGCGAAAAATGAAGAACCAGAACAATTAATGGCAGAATTATTGGCTGAATTGCTAGGGAAAGAAAAAGATGATCTAATTAAAGAGTTCGATGAGGTGTACAGGGTCAGCACAAATTATGCTAGATGCCATAATTGCCCAAGAGAAATCCATATTTGTTTTACTAGGAGATGTGTGAGAGACTTAATTCTTAAAATGTCTAGAGAGGAAACAATAACATATAAAGGCAAAGAGATTATGATCCTAAAACAAATTCCAAGGAAATAAGACAGGATTATAAATTTTTAGCCAACGACTTAAATAAAAAAGGAATTCTATTTAAATGGTTAATCCCGGAAGGGATGTTAATAACTTGGAAAGAGAGAAAAATCAAAATAGACTCTATAGAACAGGCCCAAGACTTCCATGAACAGCTAATAGGCACGGATGACCAATATACCAAGGAGGGAACTAAAAGGAAACCACAGGATGACCACAAACGCTATAGAAACCAAAAAGAAGGACTCCCTCAAAATTCAGGGAATGATAAAACACAACCAGGGAGAGAAGAATCAATTTCACAACAACAACAAGAAGAAAACCGAATCATCACTCGACAAAAATCTAAACAGACATAGATAAATGGAGGAAGGGAAGAAACTCCTCTCCATTAATATAAATGGTTTAAATTCAATATCTAAAAGGAAAAGGATATTAACTAAATTAATTAGACAAAACGCCGACATAATCTGTTTACAAGAAACACACATTAAGAAAAATGATGAAAGATACTTAATTTGCCCGAAACTAGGAAAACTTTTTACAGCACCAGCAGACAAACATAAGAAGAAAGGAATTGCAGTATATGTGAAGGATGATGTAAAAGCAGAATTAATCTGGTCGGACCCAGAAGGAAGAACTCTGGTTATACAAATTTGGATTAATCATATCACATTTTTATTGGTAGCAATCTATGCGCCAAATGAAGAACAAGGGAAAAATTTTAAAGACCTCCACCAAAAAATAATAGGCTTCGAAAATAGGAATATCTACTTGATAGGCGACTTTAACTCCATTGCTGACCATCAAAAAGACCATAGTAACGCGAATAAAAACAAGAAAGGGAAGAGAGAATTTTCTATGTTCTGTAAGGATATGATGAAGGAACTAAACTTAATAGACCTATGGAGAAAACTAAATCCAGAAGGGAAACAGTTTACATACTATTCCAACCCACACAAAATTTGGACCAGAATAGACATGGCTTGGATGGACCGGGAATTGGCTAATGAGATAAAAGAAATTAAAATCTTATGAAATGAAAGTTTATTTTCTAAGCTACTTCAGAGAAAATATAAGTATTATTAATTTGCAAAATGTAATAAAGGACCGCAATCCCATTTCAAACTGCATACTTGACATTTATACAAAAAGCAAAAATTCTTGCCTCCATAGACTTCCCCTGGCATAAATGTATTCTCTAGAATCAGAGTTTGAACATTCAACACTCATTTTCTACTCACTTTTCTTAAAGATCTTTCATTAATTAAGGGAAACTGGAGAACTCTGGAAAGTGAAGGGTTTTTTGTGTTTACCGAAGTTTTAAAACTATCTGGAATTGTTTGAATGAGATATCTGAGTTGACATGGGCAAACTGAATACACTCTTGCTGTGTATTAATGTCAATGTTTTTTTCAATACAAAATTATCTTTTAATTTGGTACCCAGCTGAAAATCATTTAACATGGCCTGTTTTCAGTTCCACTTGCTCACTATTTATCATATAAGAATTTTTACTACTAAGACGTTACATGTGATTTTAATTGAATAATTATGTAATGGGAATATGATGCATTTGAGTTAAGAATGCATTATCTATCAGCATCTTGGCAAATCTTGAATTTACTGAAAACTTTCTTAGAGAACTCAAAGAAAAGGGGGGAATCAAAATAACCCATGCTCAGAACAGAGTGGCGTGAGGTTGTATAAAAGGGGAAAAAAAGTGACTGACTAATTTTATTCCCTCCTGAACCCAATCCAAATGATTTGAGTGCATCACAAACCTCATCATGCACCAGAGGTTGAAAATCTCTGGGAATACTAAGATGTCTTATGCCACTCCTGGTGGAACTGAAATTGTAGTGAATAGAATGCTGGAACTATGTTGTATTATCAAAGGACACAAAACCACTTATTCCAACTAAACACTTTGTGCTGTCATGCTGGAGTGACAGTGAATGGCACTAAAGCATAGACAAATACTGTACTATCTAACATTAGGTAAAAACATTAGTTTGTCAAACCTCTTTTTTTTAGATCTGCAAAACTGTTAGTGGAAGTTGCAGATATAAAAAGTAAGACAATTATATTTTTCTTAGAGGTCATGTACTTTTAGTAATTTTTTGAGTAGGGAGTGCAAGGTAAGGGAAGCATGTTTCCCAGGAGTTTAAACTATGTAGTGTAGTTGGAAATATAATTGGATATATAAAAGCAGACAATCTTTTGGATGGTGAAAAGATAATTATTTCTGTCATAATAGGTTTGGAGTCTTTATTACTAAAAAGATGACTTCAGATTATGCAATATTTTAATTTCAGAAATTATACTCTTTCCAATAATGCACATTGTTTAAACAACCGTTTAAAATAGTGATTCCCAAACTTTTTCAGTCCATTGCCTCCTTGGTGCTACAAACTCATCCTCGGTGTCCCCCACCCAGGGGTGGGATTCAAATTTGAGGGTGTGACTTGCTGGTCATGTGGCTGGGTGGGCGTGGCTTGCTGATCATGTGACCGGGTAGGTGTGGTTTGGTGGTCATGTGACTGGATGGGTATGGCTGGGTGACTGGCAAACCAAATATAAGTGGTCCTCACTTAATGGCCAGTTGTTTAGCAAGTGTTCTAATTTATGACTGGCCTCCCCAGAACTACTTGATCTGTTTTTGGAGTTTTGACAGCCATGCAGACACATACACACACATTCCCTCCAACTCTGCTGGAGCAGGTCATTGGACTAGAATTGGCAAAGCATCTCTGATTAGATTCTAGTAGTGAATAGAATCTAATCAGAGATGCTTTGCCGATTCTTGTTGATTTTTATTTGTATTTCTTTATTTTATGTTGCTGAATTGAATTGACATGTGTGGTCCTTATTGTGCACAAGCCAGAAGCTTTTGTGATTCTTTGTAGCAAAAATTACCGACCTCTGGCTTTGTTCTACTTTTCAAATGTTCCGCCACTGCTGTGTTCTAGGTGCCAGCCTCGCAGGTCCACCCCATTGAGCCTGCTGCACCGGAGGGACCTGCCCAAGCAGTCCAAGCGGAGCGGTGCACCAAGTCAATGGGGTGAGCCTGAGAAAGGGAAAGAGAGAGAGAGAAAAGAGAGAGAGAAAGGGAAGAAAAGAAAGAGAAAAGGTAAAGAAAGAAAAAGGGACAGACAAAGAAGGGGGAGCTGGAAGGAAGGGACAGAAAGAAAAAGAAATAAAGGAGGGAGAGAGGGAGGAGAAAGATGAGATATCTATTCTAGTCCAACCACCTGCTCCAGCAGGGTTAGAAGGAGTGTGTTTGTGTGTGTTCTTCTTATAATTTACCAGTACATTTTGGTTTTGCCTTCTTCAGAATTGGCACTGTAATACATTGGGAAAAAGTAATTTTTAGGGTGGGGATCTGGTCCAATGGATCCTGTTTAAAGCCTCAACAAAATGAGAGAGCTTCCTGATAGTTTTGACCATATTTCATCCAAAAAACCTTTAATAGAAGCCAAAGAGGTTTTAATGTGCTGGCAAAGATGTTTCAATGTGTAAAAGGGCCTCAGTCTAAACTAGGCCTCATTTCAATCTGATGCATCATCTCTCTCTCTCTCTCTCTCTCTCTCTTTGTATATACATATACATATACATACATACATACATACATACATACATACATACATACATATCCATCCCTCCCTCCCAGACTGGCTTTCCTCTACTTTCCCGATGTGCCTGATGGGCTGGCGCTTCAAACATGGATGGATGGATGAATGAAGAGAGAGAGAGACAGGTAGGTAGGTAGGTAGGTAGGTAGGTAGATAGATATATTGGTATATAGATAGGTAGGTAGGCAGGCAGGCAGGCAGGCAGGCAGACCTATTGAATAAATGTATAGATAGATAGGTAAGCAGGCAGGCAGGCAGGCAGGCAGGCAGAAAGACAGACAGACAGACAGGCAGACAGACAGACAGACAGACAGACAGAATGTGACAGCGGCGGCACTTTTGGAAAGTAGAGCTACTTTCCCAATTTGCTGCTGCCGCTGAGTTCAACGCACCGGCTCCGCAGGCTCACCCCATTGACCCCTTGCACCACTCTGGTGCAACAGTCAATGGGGTGAGCCTGCGGGACTGGCACCTCGAATGCCCCCCCTCTCACCTCTTAGCATCCCCAAGGGGGCCGGCAGAGGGGCTCTAAGATGCAGCAGGGGGGTGCTCGAGGTGCCAGCCCCTCAGGCTCACCCCATTGACTATTGTACCTGTCAGCCTTCAAGATTTTCTTCCTTTGCTTTGCATCTTTCAGCTGTCATAAGTAACGGGGTGAGGAGAGGGGACATGGTTATGGGAAGCAAGCTGGAGGTGTTACAAAACAGAACTGTATAAGTTGGGGGGAAGTTTCTTGCTTAGGCTTCTATCCTATGCTATGCGTAGCTGCAACTCTTTATCAAAATATGTCAAGGTCAATGGACAGAGGCTTCATCACCACCTGGAAATGCCCACATGATGCTATACACAACTTTTAATTGGATGAGCCAATTGAACTATTGGGGGTGGGACCGTTGCCATCACTTTGTATATGTGATTTAAGCGCTCATTTTCTCAGATTCAGAATTCTTTTGTTGCTACCACTTGACTTCCAGTAAAAGATATCTTTTCTGTAATTAATGGAATCTAAGTATTTCTTTCTTGGATTTTGAATGGAGCACCATCTGACATTATTCTGAATCTGACTTTACCAGCCCACCTGGAAAATTAATAAATTTTCTTCCAAGGGGGTCTGAACACAATGTCTAATCCATCCAGCGACCAAGAAGACCTGGGAATGACTGGAGGACCAGATTCCCTGCTGTTAGAGGTGGCGGGGAAGCTGACTAGTTAGCAGAATTAAGTCTTGGTGAAAAACCAGCTGTAAAACCCAAATGGTCCCTCGGAGTTGGCTAGAAGGATCCTGATGAAATACCTCCTCCAGGAGTGATCACTACCCATCGGCGTAGAAGAGGAGAGCCATGGCAAGAGAAGGAAAGAAAGAATTTTTTACTAACTCAAGTCCTGCATCTTCTAAATGAAGCTGTCGGAGAAACTCAGACTGATCAAAGGTATGAGGGGGAAGAGGGGGAGACAGCCCCAGCCAGAAAAATCAGAGCAGCTACCCCCATAAATCAGCCCAGGCCAGCTCAAGAGGCAGCAGCAGCCCAGGGCCGCCTGGCAGGGGGAGTAATTGCCAGAAGACATAGAACTCCAAAGGTGCCTCTGTTGGAAGTAAAATATGGAGGGGGGGATCCCAAGGAATTAGGATTCTTTCTGGCACAAGTCTGGAGCCATATGGAGGAATATGGAGAGGATTTTCCTTGGAAGCAGCCAAAGTTAGATGTGTTACCAGGGCTCTTGAGGGAACAGCTGCAAAGTGGATGGTGACTTTGCATAATGATAATGCCCCCCAGCTGATGAATTATGATCTGTTCATGACTGCACTGCAGGCCAGGTTTGAAGACCCACTTGCTGAATGTTAGGCCAGAATTAGGATGAAGAAAATAAATCAGGGGCGGAGATCTGTGGCCGATTACACCCAGGAATTTAGAGAGCTGGCATGTCATATTCGAGGCTGGTCCCAGGGAGCCCTGATAGAAGCTTTTAAAGATGGGTTGAATGAAGATGTATATCAAAGCTGTATTGCCAGAAGAGACCCCAGTGAGCTGCAGCTGTGGTACATGCTGGCAGCAGAGGTGGAAATTGATCTGATCTGAAACAGACGCTGGGAGGCCTTGGTTGGAGCAAGCTATCCCCCACCAGCCCTCAAGAAGCCCCAAAACCTCAAAAGGGAGGGTCAGCAGCAAAACCTAAGACCACTGCATGCTTCTGATGTGGGGAGGAAGGTCACCGGGCTGCAGACTGCCATGCCAAGCTAGAGCCAAAGGGGGCACCAGGAGAAGGAAGAAAACTTGAAAAAAAAACCAGCAAAGACTCACAAAACGGCACTTAAAGCAGAAGAGGTTGTAGAGATCACCCCTCCGAAAGAAGAGGAGCTGGGAACTCCAACCTCTTCTGAAGAGAGTGGATCCGAATCAGAAGGTGACTCACTAGTAAGTCCAAACAAGGGCCCTATGAGATTAAGGGTACCCATCTCAGGAGCCAAAGGGGAAATGTTGGCCTTGTTAGACTCTGGGTGCGCAAGATGTGTAATCAGCTCGGAGGTAGTGGAGAAAATGAGCTTAAGGCTAAAGACTTTAAAAACGACCATAACCTTTTGCGAACTGGATGGATCGGTAGCTGGGGGCAGCCCTGCACATTTCATAATGGAACCAGTAGAAATGATGATGGGGAAGCATAGAGAGACTTTGTGTTTTATTGTGGCTCCTGGGATGGAGCGCCCCCTAATACTGGGTTTGCCCTGGCTCCTGAAATGGAACCCCCATGTCAACTGGAGGAGAGGATCATTGCACATATGTACTGACCAACCCCCAGAAGGGGAGGGGCAATCTCAACTGAAACCCAAGAATCCCACAAAGCTGGCCTCCACTGGCACCAAGAATCTGAGGGGGGAGGAGAAAATTCCAGAGGAATATTGGGACTTAAACGAGGTATTCAGTGAGAAGGCCTCAGACGAGCTCCCCCCCCCCATTGCTCAACAGATTGCAGTATTGAAATTTTGCCAGGAGTGAAACTCCCAAAACCAAAACAGTACTCGATGACACCGAAGGAAGTTGATTTATCAAATGATTTAACTGCACAATTAAAAGAAGCTCTAAAACTTGATGATTGTTTCCTTGCTCACTCAAATAACTGTATGGTTAGAGATGGATTGGCATGGGTGGGGGAAAAATTATATGTGCCAGCAAAGCTGAGAAATCAAATATTACAGCAGGCTCATGACTCTAAAGCTGCTGGACATTTTGGATTCGTGAAGACTTGGTTATAATTTTGGTGGCCTATCTTGAAAAAGGACATTGAGACTTACATGGCTAGCTGTCCTATCTGTGCCTCAGCCAAACGGCCTCCTGGTAAACCAGCAGGCTTACTACAAAATGTGGCTAGACCAACTGCTCCATGGAAGGAAATCTCTATGGATTTTATAGTGAAATTATCTGAAAGTGGGGGAAATACAGTTATTTGGGTAGTAACATATTTGTTTTCCAAACAGGTACATTTCATACCTTGTGCGAAAATCTCATCTGCAAAAACGTTGGCTAAACTGTTTATTTTACATATCTACAGGTTACATGGGGTTCCTGAACGCACAATCTCAGACAGGGGTGTCCAGCATACCTCAAACTTTTGGAAGGAGTTCCTGAAGTTATTGGGCTCTGCCCAGGGCTTAAGCTCCACCCACCACCCACAAACCAATGGGCTTGTGAGAGAGCTAACTCAGTATTGGAACAGTATCTTAGATGTTATATAAATTATCAGCAAGATGATTGGGCTGACCGATTGCCATTCACTGAGGTGGCATATAACAATTCAGTATATAGTAGTACTGGGTTTATTCCATTTAAAGTGGCTTCAGGACAAGACTTTGTACCCATACCCGAGCTTCCACAGGAGAATCCTAACATTCAGTCACTAGATGAATGGATAACACAGCTCCAGCTTACCTGGCCGGTTACCCATAAAACATTAGATGATGCTCATCAAGCCCATAAAAAATTTGCAGACAAAAAGAGAACTCCACAAAAACCATATCAAACCATATCTTTTTATCCACCAGATATTTGCAGACCCAAGTATGTTGGACCTTTCCCAATTGAACAAGTTGTGAACCCTGTGGCAGTCCAACTGAAATTACCTAAAACCCTCCAATGGATCCACCCTGTCTTCCATGTTAGTTTATTAAAACCTGAACATACCTCTGACTTGAGACTGACTCAGGTCGAACCCCCCATGCCATTGCTAATTGAAGGTGAACAACATTTTGAAGTTAAAGAAATTTTGGATTCTCGAAAACAAAGGGGTCGACTCCAATATTTGGTTGTTTGGAAACATTTTCCTCCTTCCCAGTCCGAATGGGTGAATGAGAAGGATGTTAGAGCTCCTAAGCTTGTCAAGGCATTTCATGCTAAATATCCTGATAAACCCTAAAATATAGTATTATGGTGTTACATGTATATTTTCTGTTATCTTCTATTTTTTATCTTTTATAGGACTAACACCTCTTTTGCAGGTGGGCCATATGTCAGCCTTCAAGATTTTCTTCTGACAGTACCGCTCTGGAGCCGACGCCTCAAATGCGGTGGTGGCGGCTTTTCCCAACGTGCTCCCGCATTTGAGGCACCAGCTCCGGAGCAGTGCAGCAGTCAATGGAGGTGATCCTGCAGGGCCGGCACCTCAAACACCCCCCTGCTGCCTCTTAGCACCCCTCTGCCAGCCCCTTGGGGACACTAAGAGGTGAGAGGGGGACGTACTATTCCTCCCATTACACATTTCCAATGTGTAATGGGAGGAATAGTATGCAGCATACGTTGTAGGATTTAGATTTGAATGCCATGAAATTTAGCAAGCACAGCTAGACATCCAAAACCTGAATGGGCACTATTTCACCTCAGTGTAATGGTGCAGCAACTATAAATCCATCAGAAAGCTATAGATAGTTTAATTCTGAACTATACATTCAGTTATGGTTCTGAGATAGGACAAGGGAGTTAGTTCAAAGCCACTAGTCCAAGATATTTTGGAGTTAAAGTAAAGTCCTCAAGGAGCTTTATACTTGGGTTATGTATGTATGTATGTATGTATGTATGTATGTATGTATTTCCTACCTTTATAATTTTTACAAATCACTTAAGGTGGTGAACATATTCAACTCACCTTCTTCCTCTTATTTTCCTCATAACAACAACACTGTGTGTGAGAGAGTTTGTTGCCCAAGGTCACTCAGTCAATTTTCATGACTGGGACTAAAACTCACAGCTCCCTGGTTTCTAGCTGGTGCCTTAACCACTGAACCAAACTGATTCACTAAAGAACTAAATAATGGTATTTCTTGCATTTTTAGTTCTTCTTCTGAAACTTGCTTCTCATGTGAAGAGCTAATGATAAATTGAGTGAGATAATTGAATTATATTATAAGAAAACAATGAATGATTTATTTACTTTATTTGTAATTCCTTTGTTTCCTGCTGATGATCATATTTAGATTTTAGGTAAAGCTTTACAGTATTCAGAATATTTCACATTTATTATCTTATTTACTTATTTAACCTAATGGTCTTATGCACACTTAAAAATCATTTTGAATGTTCTGGATTACTCACTGAGCTTCACACTTGCTCTCTACTATTCCTTAAAGAAGCAATTTTTGCCAGGTTTTCTCATGGGCCTGAAGATGAATTTATTTATTTATTTATTTTATTATTTTATTTATTTATTTTATCAAGCATGCATTTGATTGTATGTATGTATGTATGTATGTATGTATGTATGTATGTATGTATGTATAAACATGATTATTAATACATGAAATAGATACGAATAAAAGGGAATGGTAGGCATGTTCGTGCGCTTATGCACATCCCTTACAGACCTCTTAGGAACAGGGTGAAGTCAACAGCAGACAGTCTGAGATTAAAGTGTTTGGGGTTAGTGGAAGAAACCAGAGTCAGGTAGAATATTCCAGGCATTTACCACTTTGTTGCTGAAATCGTATTTCCTGCAATCGAGTTTTGTGCAGTTTACCCTGAGTTTTTATCTATTGTGTGCTTGTGTATTGTTGAGATTGAAGCTGAAGTAGTCATTGATGGGTAGGGCATTGTAATGGATAATATTATGTACTACTTAGGTTAGACCGAAGGTGGTGTAATTCTAAGTTATCTAAGCCTAAAATTTCAAGCCTGGAGGCATAGGGTATGCTATTGTGAGTAGAGGAGTGGAGGACTCTTCTCGTGAAATATTTCTGGACTCTCTCAATTGTATTAATGTCTGATATGCAGTGCGGATTCCAGACAGATGAGCTGTATTCAAGAATTGGTCTAGCAAATGTTTTGTATGCTCTAGTTAGTAGTACAATGTTACCAGAGAAAAAGCTTCTGTTCTGACCCAAGCTTTGTTCAAATCAAACAAACACAAAGTATGTATAAAAGCAAACCTTTTTAATGCAGCGCTGTGAATTCTGTGCATTCACAGCCAAGAGTCATTCAAAACTAATTCTCCGAGATAAGATCAAGACCTTTCAATATTGCAAAAGGCTGCCAAGAACAAAAGACTAATTGCAGTTAAATATCCAAAGCCAGAAGTTTCAAAAAACAAACCAGAGTAAGCAGAGCTTCAATGAGGACTGAGTAGAAAGAACTTCTTTGCTTCCTGCAAAGAAGCCAACCACAAAGGCTGGCTTTTATCCCTTATGGAAGGGGCCATCACTTTCCAGCCTTACTTCCAAGTCACCCATGCTGCTTCACCTGCTCTTTCCTTCAAGCAGCTCTGTGTTCACATGCACTGAGGACAGGCTCCCCGGGGTCCTCTTCATCACTGCTGCCAGATTCTACAACCTCTGAAGGCAGCACCCCACTCTCCTGGTCCCATCCCTGCATCATACACAGGCTCCTTGTCTGAGTCCT
Organism: Pseudonaja textilis; assembly: GCF_049901715.1. Taxonomy (NCBI): domain Eukaryota; kingdom Metazoa; phylum Chordata; class Lepidosauria; order Squamata; family Elapidae; genus Pseudonaja; species Pseudonaja textilis. The sequence continues at coordinate 47,467,233 of NC_142008.1, read as the reverse complement.
TGCTGTTAGAGACCTCAGCCATCTGCATCTGCTGCCGGTGAACCACAACAGCTTCTCAGGATTAGGTTAACAACTCTTAATGCCTTTATGGCAATGTTGTTACAGTGGGCTCTAGCACTTAGATCATCAGAGATGAGAACTCCAAGATCCTTGACAGAGTGAGAGTTGTCTACAAGGTCTTGTCTGTCCAGCCTGTATTTTATTTTCTGATTTTTCTTGCCAATATGTAAAACAGAGCATTTGTTTGTTGAGATTTGAAGTTGCCACTTGTTTGACCATTCTGATATGTAGTCAAAGTCTTTTTGAAGTGTAGCAGCATTGTTGGTGGTATTGAATAATTTTATATCATCCACAAAAAGAATGCAGTTTCTTTTAATATGATCACAAAGGCAATTTATGTAAAATATAAAGAGAGTTGATCCTGGAATGCTGCCTTGGGGGACACCACTGTTAATAGGTATGGGATTTGATAGGGCGTTCCCTATTTTGACCATTTGTTGTCTGTTTGACAGGAATGCAGCTATTCAATTATGCAGGTGTCCAGAGATGCCATAAGATTTTAGTTTTAGAAGTAGTTTGTTGTGTACCAATGAATAAAGGCTTTACAGAAGTCTATGTAAATTGTGTCTATTGCTTTGCCCTGATCGAGTTGTGTAGTCCATATGTTTTGCAGTGTAGGAGTTGCAGATTACAGGATAATTTTTTTCTGAAATCAAATTGTTTATTAGGGAGTAAGTTGTTTGTCTCTAAGTGGAGGGTAATGGATTGGTTAATAATTGATTCCATGACTTTGCAGGTGACGCAGCATAAAGAGATTGGTCTGTAATTTTCAGCAAGGCTGGGCTTTCCCTTTTTGAAGATGGGGGTGACTGTGGCTATTGACCATAGGTTGGGCAAGGAGCTGGTCCTGAAATTTGTTTTCAAAGATTATGCTTAGAGGTTCTCTTATGGCAGTTGATAGCTTTTTTAGGAAGTAGGCACATAGTCTGTCGGGTCCAATAGATAGAGATAGTTTTAGATTACGTAGTGCTTTTTCAACATTATTTTCTGTAAAATTGATATGTATTAGATCATTGTTATTGTCTGTAATTCTACTATGAAATATTGGGCATGAGCTATTGCTCTTTACACATACTGATCCAAAAGAATGTGTTAAAGAGGTTGGCTTTAATGGTTTCATCATTACTGTTAGGTCCTATTAGTGTTGGAATAGATCTTGAGTCCTTAAGTTTGTTGTTTACAAAATTATAGATGGCACAGGTAGATTTTATGTGCAGGTTTTCTTCTTGTTTGATTTGATAATTGTTGCATTCAGTCTTTATCTGATGGCATAGGTTTTTGTAGAATTACTTTAATTACTGTGAAACTAATGTAGCTCTTGAAGGAGCAGCACCTTATTCCAAGCTTTTCTGGAAATCTGAAAAAAAAAAACCTTTCTCAAGATATGGTTGGCTGTTTCAACAAATAGCTGAGAGATGCTCTGCTCACCCAAGCTTTGATGAATGTCTTTGGAAACAAACATTGCTGAAGTATGCACAATCCTCCTTTAGCTCATGTAATAAATACAGGTACTCCTTGACTTATGTCCATTTTTTAAAAGATGGTTTGAAGTTGCAACAGCACTTTAAAATAAGTGACATAGCCTATCCTTAAAGTTATGATTATCACACCACCCAACCATCATATGATCATAAAGACAGGTATTGGACAACTGGCTTGCGTTCACAATGGTTGCAGCATCCTGCATTTACATTATTGTGATATCTGACCTTCCCAGTTACTTTCCAATAAGCAAAGTCAATGGGGGAAACTGTATTTGTTTAAAGACCACACGATTTGCTTAATGACCATGGTGATTTATTTAACCTTATTTAAAATTATTGTAATTATTATTACGATCAGGTCTGATCATCTGATCACTTAGCAACTGTATTGCTTAGTCACTGAGATTTCAGTTCTAATTATAATTGCAAGATGAGGATTACATGTAAGCAAGTTGCTTTGCTTCTTTCAGACCAAGTTCAAAGATTGTGATTAGTCAATAATACATTACTATAAATATAGAAAATACTCTATTCTGCCTTATATTTTATTCAAGTATATGAGTCCTTTGAAGTAGTCTAGGAAACCAAAACCCTGAGTACTAATGCTACCTTTATTGTAAAATTACAGTAACAGAATTTTGAAAGTCTGAAAGCAAGTTCTTCCTTTCCCTGCCTTTACGTTCTAGAGAATTAGAAATCTGAGATGCTTCCTTTATCCTTATTCTTTCTGTAGATTGAGATAACTCTTGTCTGTTGCAGCACTTCCCTCTTTCTCCTGTTTATTCTTGCAGTCTATTAATGATTCCCAATTAAAATAACTTAGAACATAAAATCTTACAGCTCAGTTTCTGATTTAGATAATTTCCATGCTAGTGATTTATAGTATCACTCAGTCATCACAGTGGTGATATACTACTAATGCAGGAAATTAGCATACATTTTCAGTAGCAAATAAAATTACAAGTTGTAGTTTGAACTAGTAACTTCAGGAGAAAGTTTTCACTAAGATGATTCAGGGCTACCTAGATAAAGGTATCATCTTGATTTAGGTAAACTGCTCATGAAATGATGTCAGAATCAAGGATTCACAGTAACTTCATTGTATTCATGATCAGAGAAATTTTGATTTCAAGGTAGTTGCTGCCCCTAAAGTTGATACATTTCATTTCCCCAAGTGTCCTTGAAAACAGTAGAAGTGTTTTACAGATAATCTTATTGTCTTCGCTGTGTGATCAAATAAATATATATCCTTGTTCTTGTTTAAAATAAATATCTAAAAGAGAGATATATGAAAATCAGAACCCATCTTCCTCTGTTACTCTCCTGTAGATGATGTGCAGCATTGTATATTTATATCTAGAAAAACTTAATGCTAACAACTATGGTAGTCTATGCAAGCATCATTATATTTGGCACAGTGGTAGGTTTCAAAGTGGTTTACCACTGGTTCAGTGGGCATGGCTTGGTGGGGGTGCTTTGCATGCATGCACACATTTTGTGCATGCGCAGAGGCTTTCCTACTCACCTCCTGCAATCCTGCACTCTCTCTGTGTCTTCAACAGCTGATGCACAGCAATCTGCTGTGCCACACAAAGCAGCTGCACTTCAAAAGCAGGAAATAAAGGTCAGTATGGAAGCCCGGGCAGGTGGATGGGCCCAACAGCAGATCGTCGGAGTGAACTGTTTCACTCCCAGATGATCTTCAGAGATACCGGTTCAGCTGAACTGGGCCGAACCAGTAGAATACCACCCCTGATTTGGTATTTGTAAATGCTAGTCAGAAACAAAATTCTGGATACATTTGGAAACCTGAACTCCTACCACTTGGAGATAAAGAGGCATTGTTCATTACTATTGTTTTCAAAATAAAAGTCTTTGCTTTATCAATATTTTAATGCTTATTTTTATGCTGTTTCTCATTGTAATATGAGCTTAGGATATTATTTTTCCGAATTACATATCTTCCTCAGGACAAACCCAGAACAAGCATAAGCTTAATGTATATGCAGTAGCCACTTCAGCTGAATTCAGCTCAAAGAAATATTTGTCTTTACATGCAATTAGGAACATATATCAAAAACATGATTTAGTTTTTTTAGGACTTGCAATTCTTGACCACCAAAAATATTTCATTTAATGGGAAGAAGTAATAATATAGCTGTAGTAAAGAGCTGCATCTTAGATAAAAGAAATATACCAGCTCAAGAGAAAAGAATCTCACAACAAAATCCATAAGAAAATAGCAATGGGTAGAATAATACATAATATTATTTTCCAATTCTGAAATACTTCGCCTAATCTCATTCTACCCTACTGGGCAAATACAGTTTCCATTTTCTCAGGATTTGATGTTGGTAAATTTTAAAAGAAGCAAAGCAGGTCAGACTTGGTTAGTAATTGGATAGGAGACCATCAGGCAATTGTAGAGATCTAGAAAATCTAAAGTTGTCCCACTTTTTATTTTAACTGCTTTATTACCACAGGTAAGCCATAATCTTGAACATATTACTGAAAAATGTTTGGCTAGACACATGCAATTTGTACATAGATATACTGTACCTAGAATTCACTGTGCATGGCATCTAGTATTATACTAATCTTTGTTATATCAATCAGCACAACTTTCTTAAACTCATTTCTCTTGTGCTTTGGTATAATTGTATTGGGCTGTCTGAAGATTATAGGAAATATAGTCCCAATTAATCTGACTGGTGGATTTGCATGAGCTATCCAAGATCAGAGCATGACATCCTTGCATTTGGATATATCTCATCTGTAAAGTATTTTTGAACTCTGTGCTAGCCTTCCAAACATTGGAGAAGTTACTGTTTATAACAATCCATAAGCCTGATGTGCATCAGTGCTTTTAAAATATTTCACATCACATACAGAATTCTGTGATTAGTTCAAGACAATATATGTTGATTGGTAAGAAAGATTGTACATCAAGTCCATTTTTAAGACACTCAAAAGAAATACCCACAAGTGGTAACTAAAGTTGTGTCTTGCATGAAAAATTAGTTTTATTCGTTCTGGTAATTTGTATAAACCAATTTCTGTTTATTTCCAGTACCAATTCATCATCTATATTATTGGAGGGGTGAGCCATTGAAACTGATTTCCGCATAAGGACTATTATTAGTATACCTATAAACCACATAAGAAAATGCTTAAAAAGTTTGTTCCCTTTATGAAAACAGACTATCAGTTTGCTTTTTCCCCAATAATTAGAAACTATATAAATTTAATTTTATGGCACAGGATTAAAATTCATTTGTGTGTGCCTCTATTACTTTTGTTATAATTTTATTGTTTGGTGCAACTTATTTAGAATATTTAATATATCAAATTAATTTTGTAGAATAAATATATTCTACAAGCAAAAATTCTCCCATGCCTCTTTACATCTATATAGTTTCTATTAAAAACAGATTTTAACAAACTAATTTTCAAAATGGAGACATGCTGACCCATTCTGTACACACTTCTTAAAGCATATGAGTCTACTAAGGAACACTATCTCTTTTGTTCAATAGTGAGATTTTTTTAATTATTATTATTACTATTTCCTTCTGGTCTTTTCTGGTTTCTGGTCTTCAAATAAAGCTAATTACAAAAAAGAAAAAAAAAAGTTGGAACTGGTGGAGAGTGATCATTTAAAGCCATTTCCTTTGCAGAAAGGAACAAAAAGAAGTACCGAGGGCATGGATAGGCCTGTAAAAAAGAAAAGAAAGGAAAAGAGAAAAACCATCTAATGAGGATGTTGAGATAAGTGCTTGTGAAGAAAACTGGCAAAAAAAGAGCTTTTAGTCTAAAATCCATAAATAAGTGGGCATCAGATGGGTGCTAGAACATTTATAACAAGAGAGGCCACCAAGCTACATCCCTCTATGCAAGAGCTGCAACCTTAGAAATATTCTTTCTTAACAAGCTATTTTCTTTTCTTTTCAAATATTAATTTAAGGGGGAGAAATACTTGAAAATTAAGGCGCTTTATTCATGTCTTTGAATCCATTATAGAAGCAAGCAGGCAGGCAGTGGGACTGCTTTATCACCACAGTATAATATAATGTTGAAAATGGGCAAAGTCCTTATGCGTATGCACAAAGAAGCTATTTGAGGATTGGCCCTATGATCCTTTGATGATCATGGTGCTTCTGAAATTGGAATGATATATGTTCTGCAGATGTACACCTTTAGCAGAAGGCATTAAAATGTCTGATCTTGCATGGTGGTTCTTTCTGTCTTGTCTTGAATTAACTAGAGATTCATCCCTGTGCAAAGATATATGCACACCAGATATATAAAGTTCTGTCTAATTATCAGAGAAGGACTTGGTCCTTGAGCATTGCCTAAATCAGAATTTAATATTTCTTTTAGAGAGCATAAAAGAGAAAGAGAAAAACAATTTGAAAAGGTAAAGGGACATAAGAGGGGGAAGAACAGAAAATTTCTTTCATAGTTTTGAGCTGCTTTCCATTTTGAAACTGGTAAGCACAGCTGATCAAATCAGTCAAAATAATCTACTCACAGCCTAAGCACCAGTTGCCCAGCCTTAGTGATTTTAATTACTGTGATTTCTGCTTTTCCTGATCTAGCATCTTTTCAGTATATAGGATATACTTTAACCTTAAACCATGTACCTCACTCCATTCCTAAGAGGTCTGAAAGGGGGCGTACATAAGCACACCAGAGTGCCTACCGTCCCTGTACCTATTTATTCGTACTCATTTATTATGTATATACTTATACCTGTTTATATTTATATCTTTATATGTTATTGCTGTGTTCAGAGACTGACGGCGGTCCTCACTCCAGTCCGCCATCCAAGCGGGAGCGCCGACCACTCCCACTGGCTGATGCTGTTTGACAGCCGTCTATAAAAGGAGCTGTCAAACAGCATCAGCTGTTGCTGCCAGCTGACTGCCAGTTAGCCTCGGCAGCCTTGGCAACCCTTTATTCGAGTGAATAAAACCTTTAAAAAGTCGAGCCTCTGTCCGTCTCTGTATCTGCCACCACTCCACAACACTGGCGATGAAGGTGGGATACGATAAGAGACAACCAGGCGAAGACAGCTGAGTACAGTCACTGTCAAAAAGAGCCAAAGCCGCTGAGAGCTGAATAACGTCACCACCACTGACGCTCTCCACGAGCGAGAAGTTCAAAACTCCCCAGCTGAGGAGTCAGACGCCGCCTGACAGGCGCAGCCTCAAGCACTTTTCTAAAAGTGTGAATTTGAAGCTCCCTCAGCTGAGGAAACCGATGCTACTGCTTCACGATGGGTTCAAACCCGACATTCCCTCCATTCCAGCCAACGGCCGAGACATGGGAGTTGTATATGAACCGGTTCAAGTGCTTTCTAGATGCGATTGACCTGACAGAAGCCACCGACCTGCAGAAAAGATCCTATTTTCTGAGCTTCTGTGGAGCTGCTGTTTTTGATACAGCCTCTGCACTAGTATCCCCGCACTCTGTGAAGGCTATTCCCTGGGAAGAGTTGCAGGGAATCCTGTCTAACCACTACTCCCCCAAGCCCTCTCAGATAGCTAGGAGGCTGGCTTTTAGAAGGAGAGTTCAGGCTGAGGGGGAAACCGTTAGTCAGTATATGGCAGCCTTGAGATCAGCTGCCATACACTGTGGCTTTAGAGATTACTTGGAAGATATGCTGCTAGATCAAATTGTAGGAGGGGTTAGAGACCTAAAGCTTCAGAGGCGTTTACTAGCAAAAAAGGACTTAACCCTAGCCTTAGCCATAGAAGAAGCTCAGGCTGCTGAGCTGTCTGAGCTGTCAGCAGCTGAGATTCAGGGGAACCCCATTTAACAAGGAAGCTCTACCATTCACTTTGATGAGGTTTCCCTAGAGGAAGAACCACTTGATGTAAACTGTCTCAGGCAACATAAGACCCCCTCCAGAGATGCCAAGGAAAAACACCAATCCAGCAGCCAGACAGCAACCCAATTGTCTGAGCTGTGGGGGTCACATCTCAGGTCAGCATGCAGATTCAGAAATGCCATCTGCCTGAACTGCCAGAAAAAAGGCCACATAGCTAGGGTTTGCCAAGTTGAAAAAACCTTCCCACAAAGACCGCAAGCCACTTCCTCCTTCCAAAGGCAAGTTGAAGATTGCTACACCTGTTACCACTCAGACAATACCACCCCGGGGTCTAACAAAATAAGTATTTTTGTCTTGTTAGAAGGTAAGCCCTGCCAGATGGAGGTGGACACCGGGTCTGCCCTCTCTATCATCTCTTGGGCCACCCTGAAGAAGCTGCTCCCTACACTGTCCAAGAAGAAGCTGCTCAACTGCCACCTGACTCTTTGAGACTATCAGGGAAGACCATTCCAGTCCTGGGGAAAGGCAAGTTCCTAATTCAATTCCAGAACTTTAGAGGCCACTTGCCTCTGGTGGTTGTAGATGGTGCCCTTCCTAGCTTGTTTGGGTTAGATTGGTTCCCTGCCTTTGGCCTTAGTATAACAGGGATTCACTCTGTAGTGACCACTGAAGTGGACACCCTATTTAGGGACTACACTGATGTTTTTAGTGATGAGCTGGGGTGCACCTCTGGTACCCCTATCTCATTTGATGTAGGCCCCCAAGCTACCCCCATCCATTTAAAACCTTGCAGAGTCCCTTTTACCATTCGCCCTAAATTGGATCTGGAACTAGACAAGCTAATTAAGCAAGGGGTACTAGAGCAAGTAGATTTCGCAAAATGGGAGATGCCCATAGTCACCCCTCTTAAAAAAGACGGCAGCGTGCGAATCTGCGCAGACTATAAAACGTCCCTCAATCATTTCCTCCAAATTAGTGCATACCCAGTCCCCATAATCCAACACCTGTTGCACTCCTTTGAGCCAGGTACAATTTTCACAAAGTTAGATATGTCACAAGCATATCAGCAGTTTCCCGTAGACAAACATACTGCTGATTTGCAAACAATAGTTACCTACAGGGGTGCTTTTAGGTGTAAGCGTTTACAATTTGGAGTTAGTGTGGCTCCTGGGATCTTTCAGTCTCTTATGGAGAGGATTCTCCAAGGACTCCCAGGCATAGTCCCTTACTTTGATGACATTTTGGTCTCTGCCACCAACAAAACACAATTATTACTTAGGGTCAGATCAGTTCTTGACCGTTTCAGGCAGCATGGGTTAAAACTCAAGAAAGACAAGTGCACCATTGCCACTAAGCAAGTGGACTTCCTAGATTACCGAATTGACACCTCTGGAATACATCCTATAGATTCAAAAGTCAGGGCCATCCAGCCTGTCTCCGTCTCTGTATCTGCCACCGCTCCACAACAGTTATGTTCATACTTATCCTTGTTTTCTCATACATGCTCGACAAAATAAACTAAATAAAATAAAATAAAATAAATATCAACATCCTTTGCTAACCAAATGGATTGGTAATTGTAGATTTGATATTCTACACACAAGAATGACAGTGTGTTGGAGTAGTCTAGATGAAGACTGTATACTCTTTTGTAACTGTTTTATCAACCTGAGCTGAAGATTTGTTATGCTGAAGTCAATAATCAAGAACTGAAATATGTTGACACTAGTTGAATGAAGGCCTCAACGTGCTATTTAAATTATCAGAAAGAAGCCTGACCATCTGAAAAAGTAGGATGAACTATTTTTGTCATTTGTTTTGCAGCCCTTTCCCCTATAACCACTATAATCTCTCTATCTATTCTTTCTCAGAAATTTCTGTTGATTTATCAATTATAGTTATAACTATATTTATAACCCACCAATTCAATCTCAGTCTCAGTTTAATTGATAATTATTAATTGCATCAGTAGAGTTTTCTTACTGAGAAATGTGTGTAGCAGTTTGTTTTTGGCTATATAGTGAACAGTATTGTTACTTGAACATTTAAAGAAGCTTGAAGTGTAGCATAGGAATTTTAGCTGGTTAATAAAGCCTGAATATAAAAATGCATAACAAATTAGACAGAACACTTCAAAACTAACGATTCTCTTATTTTCAAAGAAGCTAAGTATCTGTTTTCAGATATTGCGATATTAGACAATTAAGCATTTTAAAAGTAATCATTAGCACTTTGAATTGAGCTTAGGAACAAATGTGGAGACATTATGAACCTTTGAACATTGGTATAATATACCTCTAACTTTGTCAGAATCTTAGTAAAATTTTGGAGTTACTGAACTTAATTTTCAAGAACTATACAACATATCATGCATTACATTACTCAAAACTAGAAGCTCCTAAAGGAGCATCCATTTGCCAAGTGTCTCCTTAGGTTTTCCTGCATTCCACCACTCCCTTTTTCCTAAAAGTTGAGATGTGGTTGGTGACAATCTATGAAGCATTCATAATGCACATATCCTGTTCTATCTTTGTTCTATCAGTTATTTGATTTTATGCTTGATTTGTATTAGTAGGAAACTGCATTATTGGACAGTTTAAAAAAATCCATTCAGGCATGTTTTTGTTTTCTTTATTTACTTATCTGAATAATTTCAGTAAGGTTGTCTTGGCAATGAATCATTAGGTTGTACATTGCCTTGTCTTCACAAATTCCCATCACACTTGCTTGGCATTAGCTAACATTGTCTGTTAAATGAGTTATAAATTATAATTATAAGCTACAGCACTTTAATCGAGCAATCATTTGGGAAAAGCCATGTTGAGACAAGAAATTAGGAGTCAGAATGGGGAAACCAAGTGCTGTGAATTATATTGATATCACCAGATTAGTTCTAGTGTGATGTAAATATGATATTTTTCATCAGTGATGATTTTTTTATATTCTAGTGCTTTCTTTCCTTTGAAAACATTATTTTGATAGCACAGCTTTAAAAATTAAGAATACAGTGATTATAATTTGCTGTAAGATGCATGTGGGTATTATAGTTGAGGGCATAATGTCTAAATATATAAAATATATTTTATAAAGCTGGTTTTTTTTAGAAGAATAGAATATAATTTTATTACAGTCGTAGACCAACAATAGACATCACTATTTACAATATATAGAAAAACATATTGACACATTATAATACATTAATAGTGATTAAAAAATCTGTTAAGAAAATACATCCCCACAGTCATGAGAGGCCAGGCAAGGAGATGCGTGCCTCGATGTGAATAATGTTGAGTTGGCCACACCCAGCCAGTCACATGACCACCAAGTCACTCCCACCAATTAAGCCATGCCCCCAGAATCGGTTTTTGAAAAAATTGAATCCCACCCCTGGTGCTAACCTATTTAGTTCTTCTTGGAACTCCATGTCCTTCATTATACTGATTACTACTTAGTTTGCTTAGTCAAAGCCTAGGGACATTAAGAATACTGGTGAGAGCCCATAAGAGGCAAGTTTTTGGTCTATTGCCTGTTTCCAGGGGGAGGGGTAGTTATCAGTCAGTACTAGAGGGGTCAGTCCCTCTGGGAAGAAATGCATTTTTAGCCAATGAATGATCATCATCTTCCAGGCTCTTACCTGAATTTGAGGCATGCCTGTCTCAATTCTTACCTGGGCATTTGGAGTTCCTTTGGGTGCAGCTAAGATGGCTCACAGGAATTTGGTTTGTATAGGTTCTAGCAAGGTGTTTTTTTGGTAAGGATTCCTGTTTGTGCCCCATATAGAATTTGTGCCAATGTTTTGGCCTCAAAAAGTTTTAAGGCTGCAGATACTAATTGCCCTCCACTGGTGTAAAAAAAAATGTTTAATTGCATTTGAGGACCTATAGGCTGCTTGCAATGTGTGATCCAGGTGTGCTTTCCATGTCCCTTGTGAGTGGAAAACCACCCCAAGATATCTGAATGTCCTAACCTGTTCTAAACTATACCCTTCTATTTTCCAGGAGTATTTATTGTCTAGGTCTTTTAGCAAAAACTAAAACTTTTGATTTATCAAAGTTAAGGACCAGCTTATTCTGTTTATAAAATTCAAGTGTTGCCGTAATTGCTCTCTTCAGTCCTATTGGAGTTTGTGAAATTATAGCAGCATCGTCAGCATATAGGACAATTGGGATTTTACGTTGTGCTACGTTAGGAGGATGTAAATCAGGGTTCTTAAGAGGTTGATCAGAGGGTTAATGTAGAAGTTAAAAGGGGAGGGGGATAGGATGCAACCCTGCCATACCCCTTTTTGTACCCTTACTGGGCTGGTTAAAGTCCTTTGAGGATTACACTCACTTTCAAGGTGGAATTAGCATACAATTTTTGTATGAGAAAAGGAGGCATTTATCAATGGTAGTATGTTTTAATTTCTCCCAGAGGGTGTTCCTGGATATTGAATCGAAGGTCTGCTTAAAATCAAGGAAGGCCATGAAAAGAGAGGAATTTTTTTTGTTCATGTATTTTTGAACCAGATGGTGAAGTACCAAGATATGATCCACCGTAGATCTTCCTTCTCTAAAACCAGCTTGCTCATCTTTGATTATCCCCCTGGAAATTAGCCAATCCTGAAGTTTATAGTTTAGGTGTTTGGCATACAATTTACTAATAACACTCAGAAGGCTAATAGGTCTATAATTACTTGGGTCATTTCTATTACCTTTTTTTATAAATTGGTATGATAATTGCTAATCCCCAATCTCTTGGCATAGGGCCCGTTTTATCTATAAATGTAAACAGAGATGCTAAAAGTGGAGCCCACCAACTGGCATTCTTTTTGATTATTTCTGACAGGACATTATCAGCACACCTGCTGCCTTATTAGTCTTGAGGGTTCCGATCAACCAGGATACCTTTCCTGGTGTAACCAGGGGCCAGTAAGAAGTTTGGTCCAAACTAATTTGGCTCTCCTTAGTTACATAGTCAGGGTCTATATATAGCTCTCTAAAATATTCTTCCCAGGCATGAATTGGTACCCGATTAGTTTGGGGTAGCGGGGATTTCCCCAATCCTCTAGTGATATACCAGAAAAGGGATGTATTTTTTGTCTTGACTGCTGCAATTAATCTATGCCAAGACTCCTTCAGAGTTGCACTTTTCTTTTCTTTTAGCAGGGTCTTATATTGTGCCTTCAACTGCTTTAAGTAGTGAGTGTGATCCTCAGAAGGGACATTTTTTTAAAAATAAAGTTTTATTTGGGTTTTCACACATACAAAATACAAGTAAAACATCTTTTTTGAAAATAGCATGCTCCTGGGTTGAACTTCTTTATACAGACACAAAACTCAATTTCATGCTCCTTTTTGTGTTCTATTCCATATCTTATACTATTCTACATTTTCTAAATAGTTTTTCCCCTCTTTTAATTTTCTCAATTTTATTTTGATTATCTCATCTCAATTCAAATCATTATATTTATACTTTTGTCTGTTCTGTTTCAATTTCATATTATCTTTTCTCATTAAACAAATTTTCTCCTGTAGTTACTAATTGGAGTATGATACCTTTATATCTTTTAATTATATCCATTCAACTCTTATTTAAACTTCAATATATACCTTAAGGTTATGACCTTCAATATAATACATAATACATAACTTCCAATCGAATTCTGCTTGGTACATTCTTATAATACACACTATATTTTTTTTAAAAAAAGATTATAAATATATGTAATTATAAACCCTCATTCCATTCCAATTCAGTTCTATCATTAATAATCATTAAAATCTTAACATCTTTAAACTTCTTTTCAATTAAATATCATACTTCCTTAAAGACACATATAATCTCCATAATTAATTTTTCCCTTATTTCTCTTCACATATGTTTTGTAAATCATTAAATATTCATTTTATTACATTTGTTTATTGACAAGCATTCCACTGAATTACAATAGCTATTTTATCAAACATTTTAATCATACATTGTTTCATATTTTCTAAAATTATTTCTATTTCTAATATAACAATACTATCTTATGTACCATTGCAGAATCCCTTTTCTATTAAATTTTCACCCATTATCTCTAAATAGGCCCTGTTTCTCTATATTTTGTTTCTGTCCTTTATAACTTCTTTTCCTTTCTTTCTTCCCTCTCATCTTCTCCCTCCCCTTTTTACCCCCTTGTCTCTCTACTTCTACTTCTCTCTTCTGCATTTTCCTCTTCTGTTTCTTTCTGATTTTATACTTATTTTTCACTCTATTTTTTTGGGGGGGGGAGTTGTTTCTCCCAATCTTAAACTTTCCATTCTCTTTCCCCCCTTTCCTCCCCCCCCCACCTAAGATTACTTGTTCATTAAAGATGGCTTCTTCTTTGTCGCAATCTTTTTGTTCTGCAGGCATTTCTTGTTTTTTTCTCATCCCAAATCTCCATTTCCAAGAACTGAAATACGAAGCCAAAAGAACCTGTCCCAAAATCAATGAATCATTGAATTGTCATGCAAATATATAAAGAGGTGCCGGCATAGACTGGCCTTATTTTTTCATTCTTTTAATATTAATAGCAGTCAGGTAGAAATGTTTATTCCTAGAATAAGTGTGACATTGTACAGAGACAAATTATACCAAATCCCAGTCACTGGAACTTTGTCCCTGAACACCCAGTACCTGATATTAAATTTCTGGGAGTACTTCTGTGCCTTCCATTACATATCAATGGAGATTAAGAAACAGTTAAAATGAGTGCTTCCAGAATTAATTAATTAATTAATTAATTTGTCAAACATGTACAAGATAACAAACATGAACAGAGGAAGTAAATGCAGATAAATGGGGATAGTAAGACAAGGACGGTAGGCATGCTGGTATGCATATGCACGCCCCCTTTAAGGACATCATAAGAATGGGGAGAGGTCCACAGTAGACAGTTTGAGGTTGAAGCTGTGAGGGTTTGAGACTGTAACAGTGGAGTCAGGTAGAGCATTCCAGGCATTGACCATTCTGTTGCTGAAGTCATATTTTCTGCAATCAAGTTTGAAGTGGTTTACCTTGAATTTGTATCGATTGTTTGACCATGTATTATTGTGGTTGAAGCTAAAGAAGTCATTGACAGGCAAGACAATTTTGTATACTATGTTCAGATCAGACAGCAAGCAGTGCAGATTGTCCAAGCCCAAAATTTCAAGCCTGGTGGCTACTATAGTGAGCAGAGGAGTACTTTTCTTGAGAAATACCCCTGAACCCGTTCAATTGTGTTAACATCTGATATACAGTGTGGGTTCCAGGTGGATGAGCTGTATTGGAGAATTGGTCTGGCAAAGGTTTTGTATGCCCTAGTTAGCAATTCAATGTTACCAGAGAAGAAAGTTTGCAAAATAAGGTTAACAACTCCTAATGCCTTTTTGGCAATGCGGTTACAGTGAGCTCTGGGGCTTAGATCATATGAGATGAGTACTCCTCAGTCCTTGACAAAGTGGGGGGTCATCTACAAGATCATTTCTGCCCAACTTGTATTTGGTGTTCTGATTTTTATTGCCAATGTAAAGGACAGAGCATTTATTAGTTGAAATTTGGAGTTACTATTACGTGACCATTCTGACACATAGTCAAGGTCCCATTGTAGGGCAGCAGCATTGTCAGTGGTGTTAAATAATTTTATGTCATCACAGCTGCTTTTAATATGATTGCATAGGTCATTGATGTAAAGCAGAAAGAGTATGGGTCCTAAAACGCTGCCTTGGGTCCTAAAACGCTATTAATTGGTGCCAGATTTGATAGGGCCCTCCCTGTTTTGACTATTTGCCTGTTTGACAGGAATGTGGCTATCCAGTTGCACAGGGATCCGGAGATGCCATAAGAACTTAGTTTCAACAGTAGCTTGTTGTGCACCACTGAATCAAAGTCTTTGCAGATAAATTGCATCTATTGTTTTACCCTTGTCAAGATGTGCGGTCAAATTATTTATGCAGTATAGGAGTTACAGATTACAGGACACATTTTTCCTGAAACCAAACAGCTTGTTAGAAAACATGTTGTTTGTTTCTAACTGGAAAGTGATAGATTGGTTTATAATTGATTCCATGACTTTACAGGTGACACAACACAGTGAAATTGGTCTGTAATTTTCTACTAGACTAGGGGCTCCCTTTCTAAAAAAAGGTATGACCATGGCTAATGACCATAAGTCAGGAAAGGAGCTGATTCTGAAAGATACCTCATACATTGTGCATTGAGGTTCAGTTAGGGCAGTGGCAAGCTTTTTTAAAAGTAGGCACATAATCCATCAGGGCCAATAGATAAGATAGCTTCAGGTTACGTAGTGTCATTTCAACATCTACTGTAAAATCAATATGTAATCAATTGTTACAATTTGTTATGGTTCGACTAGAAAATGGGGGCCAGCAGCCAGTGCTGTCAACAAGGACTGAACTGAAGAATGTATTAAAGAGGTTGGTCTTAACAGCTTCATCGTTACAGTCTTCCCTGTCAGGCCCTTTTAGGGATGGGATAGTTTTTGAGTCTTTAAGTTTGGCATTTATGAAATTATAGAAGGCTTGGGTGGAGTTCAAGTTTAACAGCTCTCCCTCCTGTTTGCAATGGTGATTGGTACATTCGGCCTTTATCTAGCAGCATAACATTTTGTAGCAGTTTTTGAAGTTAGTTAAATAGCCAGTTTTGTTTTCTCACCAAATAGATTTTTTCTTGGATTGTATAAATATTGGATGAATATTGTAGGAATAGTAGGCCCGAGGAAAAACACTTTATAATAAAATATGTTTTGCTTATTTTGTACTGTCTTAATTTTTAAAAATGTTACTGATTATTTTAAAACCATTACCATATTTGCTTGAAACTATGAATGATCTAAGACAGGGGTGTCAAACTGACGATGTCACAGCAGCATCACATGACTTGGGGGACTTTTTCTCCCTTCGCTAAACTGGATGTGGGCATGGCCAGCACATGACGCATCTGGCCCACAGGCCGTGAGCTTGACAGCCCAGATCTAAGATGATCAATGCTGCCCAATTTCAAGGAAAGAATATTTAATAAAAATGTTATATAGATAATGTACTATTAACCAAGAAAACAAGGTAATAACAAGACACATCCCAAGGGTGGGGGGAAGCTTAGTGGAGAAATACAGGTAGTCCTTGACTTAGTTGTTAAATTGTTTAATTAGTAGCATGGTTTGTTAAATGAATCTGGTTTCCCCATTGACTTTGCTTGTCAGAAGATTGCAAAAGGTGACACTAGGATACTGCAACCATCATAAATACAAGCCAGTTGCCAAGCATCCAAATTTTGATTACATCATCATGTGTATGCTATAACTGTCGTAAATCTGAAAAATGCTCATAAGTCACTTTTTTAGTGCCGTTGTAACTTTGAACATTCACTAAATGAACTGTTGTAGGTTAAGCACCACCTGTAGCTCAATATTCAGTAAACAAGAGTTCTGGTGAAATATTAGAGATATATTTAACAAGCAGTAACAAAGATATATTTTTTAAAAGTTGCACCAAAAGTTGCACCATTTAAAAGTTGCACCAAATTATGGACAGAACTTTTAAAAGTTTTGAAAAGTGAAAAAAAATCCCCTCCAGGTTAAAATCAGTTGCAATAATTAAAATGAATATATTAATTTAAATAATTTAAAATGATAATATATTAAATGTATATGTCACACAACTCCTGGTGATTTCATATTTATTTATTTAGTCTTCTAGATCTATTTACTATATAGGTCTATTTACTTCTATTTACTATATAGGTCCCCCAACATACCTCTCCTGCTGAGCCTCTTGGACAGGTATAGATAATCAGAAAGAGGTGGTCTCTTTTGGTGCCAATTTCAATCTCAGAATTGTTTTGGGGTTTTTTTCAATATTGGCAAAGAACAGTTAATAAAATTATTTGGAAAAGAAAAACAACCTAGAATAAAATAAACATTTTTACAAGATTCCAAAGCTAGAAGTAGGCTTGGTCTCCCAAATTTTAAAACTGTTACAGTGCGTATTGCTTGTCATAGTTGATCGAATGGATAAAATCTCCAAATAGCAGAATGTCAATACTAGAAGGTGTTGGCTTAGCTAATGGACTTCATAGATATACAGTAAAAAGACACAAAAGAAACAAAAAACTTAAAAGGACATTTTATAAGATAGAACTTGATAAAACATAGAATCCTACAAACAAAATATAACATACTTTGTTAAGATTTATTTTATGTTGATAGTCACAAATTTGACTTAACCCTAGAAAAGAGACAATTTATTAACGACATTTGGAACTGTGAACCAAACTTGGGGAATATGCAGCATTGGCAAAATCTGGGTGCGTATATCCAGAGCAGAAGTAACTTAACCAAGAATTATATGTCCTGCAACAAGCAAATTCAGACATTTTGTGTATGATTTTTAAGGGAGAAATAATTTACATAAATATAGTAATTAGAAGCAATTTTGGTATTTAGAAATATTTTAATATAATCACCAGTTTAATACAAGTTAGTTTTTTGTTTATTTTTTCTATTTTAGAAACAATATCTTATTGATTAATTGATTGGGGTTTTTTTTCCAAGTTGTCTTTCTTTGTCATTATATGCATGTTCTTTGGAAAGATAACAGGTAGTGATGCTATTAACATTAATATCATGTTTAGAGTTTTATAGAGTTTAGTTGTTTCTTAGGATAGTATAATGAATCTATGAAAGAAGAATGAAAATATTAATTTTAAATTTTGTAATTGTAAGTCCATTATTTATGTTCTGCTATTTTATTCTTTATTCATTGTATCCCTATTTTTTCTTATTTTACGTAGATATTTATGTTGTTCTTAGATATCTTAAATATATTTATTAATTTTTAAAAAAGTTTGTCCAATATTGAATGAATAGATACAGGAGGATGTTCAAAGCCATATTTGTCATTTGGTGCCTTTGTTTGCTTGTTTCAGTTCTTGTGTCTCAGTTTTGTGAGAATTTGTTTTGAAAACGGCAGCTGAGAGATTTGTAAAATTTCAGAAGACTAGAAAAATTGTTATATTCCAAAGCCCATGGGTGGGATGTTCCCAGTTTGGCTCGGTTCTATAGAATTTGTAGCTGCGAAGAGCAGCTGACATTGGACCGGTTTGGTGTTTGGCCCACCCACCTGCCCAGGCTCTAGGCTGTACTTTATTCCCTGCTTTTCCCTCCTTAGCTGCTTTTGTGTGGCACAGCTGAGGTTGAAAATGCAGGAAACAAGAGGATTTTCAAACGCTGCACACCCAAGTGCAGTGCTTGTCAGCGGCACAGCTGATGATTTCTTGCAAACGCTGCACACAGGATAGTCTGCAGCTCGGAGAACCAGCAAATCGCTGGCTGGCCCCTCCCCTCCCCTCCCCTCCTTACCCACTCACTCCTTACCTGGCATGCAAGTCATCCAACTTGCCTGGTTTGGTAAGTTGCTATTTTTCCTTTTTTCCTCCTGACCTTCAGCTGTCAGCTCTGCCGAGAGATTTAGATTAGCTAGAAAGCAGGAAATCTTTGGATTTCTTGCTTTCTAGCTAATCTGCAAGCAGAGCTGAACCTTCCTTAGGTCTGAAGCTTTTCAGTGCAGACTCAGGTAGCCGATTGCAGATAGATCTCTAAGTTAATCTGTGATTCTGTGAGTAACTCAATCTGCCTGCCTATTTGCCTGCTTGGGGTAAAAGTTGCTCTTTTTTTTAAAAAAAAATCAATATTTACATACATGGTGTGTTGTGAGTTAATTTTGTGAGTTCACTTGCAAGCAAATTTTATGTGACAGACTCAGATAGCTGATTGTAGATAGATAGATCTCTAAGTGTATCTGTGATTCTGTGAGCAACTCAATCTGCCTGCCTGCTTTGCCTGCTTTTGGGTAAAAGTTGCTCTTTTTTATATAAAAAAGATCAATATTAACACAAATATTTATAATATTTACATAAAAGCAATGCCCACCCAGTCACATGACCACCAAGCCACACCCACAGACTAGGTTGTTAAGAAATTTGAATCCCACTCTTGCCAAAGGCTGTGATATTTTTTATTCTGTGGCCCCTTTCAGCAGGCAGTGGTTGTAAGGTATATTGTACTTTTTATTATAACTGAAAGAAACGACAGCATAAGAATTATATAAGAAACAAGCCACATTTCAGCAAAGGTTAGGATTTATGAAAAACATGCATACCATGTCTCTTTTAGTTTGCCAATACTACTTTAGTTTCCATCATGTGCTTATGTCAAAAATTTTCATAATAATTGTTAGAGCATCAGCATAAATAAAACATTTTTTAAAAAAAATCATATATTTATTTAGAAATACTTAAAAATGCATGCTTTATTTTAATGGTTCACTTATGTTATTTTAGGTATGCTGAAATCTAGAAATCTGATCCAGTAGATCCAATCCAAAGCATTTTGGGAAGAACACAAGGAAGAAAAAACAACCAAGATACTATTATAAGAGTGTGCAAAAAACTCTAAAGTGAGGCTAGACTACTCAACTAATTTATACAACTCTCCTGTGTGGGGGAGGGAATTCGATGGATAAAAAGCAATTGAACAACTGTGTACAACAAGTACAACAATCCATGGCTCAGTATAGGTAAATAAAAAATATAAGTGGTACACTACATGTACAGGGCATTTTTAGACTTTGTATTATGCAACACATAAACGACTAGATGTAGAGTTAAAAATATTATTATCCAAACTGCGGACAACACAAAGAGGGGATAACAAGTGCATTAGAGGACAGCATCAAGATTTGGAAAGAACCTGACAAGCTGGAAAATTGGCAAAAAACAGCAAGAAATTTTTCAACAGGAACAAATGCAAATCCTAAATATAGATCAGAAAAATCAAAGGCATGAGTACAGAAAAGAACTGGGGAGAGTTATATTTGGCTGAAGTACATATAAAAAGAATCTAGAAGTCTTGATGGATCACAAGCTGAATTGAGCCAAAAGTGTGATGCAGCTGGAAAAAAAAAGAGCAAAGGCAATCTTAGGCTTCCATTAACAGAATATAATGTCAAGATTAATTGTTCCTTTCTATTCAGCATTGGTGAGAGTGCATCTAGAATATTGATTCCATTTTGGGATACTATGTTTCAAAAAGGACATAGACAAACCAAAGTGTCTGAAGGAGAGCAATCAAGATGATAAGTATACAGGAAGGAGGGAAAATCTGGATAGTTTGGGGGCTTTAGTATATTTACCTGGATAATATGAGACGATAGGAGATATGGCTGTTTTTAAGTATTTGAAAGCTATGCTGTAGAAGGTGGCAGATAATAGTTTCAAATGACAAGGAAATAGATTTTATTTGGAACATCAAGAAACATTTCCTAACTGTTAAGAGCTGTTCAGCAAAGAAAAGGGCAAACTCAGGAATTGACTGGGGCTTTTTTAAGTGGAGATAGTGAAAGAGAAGCTGGATAGTCATCTGAGAAGTTGTACAGTAGTAATGAATTTATGCTCTGAACTGGAGTCTGGATTGTAAGATCTCTATAGTCCTTTCCAACTCTTCTACTCTATGATAAGATACGTAAGAAGAAGGCAATACAATGCTGCTGATAATTTTAAACTTGTAAAATCCATCCCAATTAGTCAAATATAATTAGACAAATGTAAACTGTTAGTGTTTGGGGATAAACCCCCAAGCAGAGTATGCAGCAGCAGTCAAGCCAGGCAGGCAAATGAGAGAGAGAGTGGGCCCAAGAGTATACACACACTGGAGACAAAAACACTGTTTGTGGTTATAAAATAGTTATTTAATTCACACAGAGATTAAGAAGTGTCATTCAGTCCATATATCATTATCCAGTATATCCATCCAGTTATCAAGTCCATTAACAGTAAATACAATGTCCTTATCTGCTTGTAAATCTTCTCCTCCTGATACCTTTCTCTCAAAGACAACGCTGAGTCCTCAGCTCACCAGGCAAACAGTCCTTGTGTTCAGTTGAAATGGTATCTGGCACAGTAGCCATCCAGAGTAAGCAGATAGACGTTCCAACACAGCAGGCAGCAGACCAGGAACAGAACCAGGTGCATCCAGAAGCCGGGTCTATTACGTTTCCCTTCCTACCTTTATTACTGCCTGCAACCGCACCCACAATGACATTGCAGTTTCTTGCTTAAAGCTACATAGACACTTAATCCTAGGTTTACATATTTATTCAACCCAAACCTGGTTGGAGTATCCATATACCCAACATTCTCCCCTTTTGGGTGATATAAATATGTAATGCCTTTACATTCTAAACCCATATTTTTCACAACTCTCTAGATGCTTAATAGCACCTTGGGCTTTAGTAAAATGATCAGCTACATTGTCCTCCGACATGCAGTACTCCAGCTGTATCAATTTACTCTGTACAGACTGTCTTACATTAAGATACCTCAAATCTGTATGTTTACTTCTCGTTTTAACTGCAATATTAGTGGCCATTTGAATTGCTGCCTGATTATCTTCATGTACAACTATAGGGTAATGTACAGTTATACCCATATCCTTCAACATTTGTTTGTACATAATTAACTCAGTACACAATAAAGATAAACAGGAGAATTCTGCCTCCATAGTAGACAAACTTATATGCTGTTGCCTTATTGACTTCCAGCCAATTAATGTCTTACCCAGCATTATGGCTGTTCCTGAAGTCGACTTTCTAGTATCTCTTTCTGCTGCAAAACTAGCATCTGCATAAGCACTCAATATGAGATCATCTTTTGGTTCTAAATACAGTGCATGGTGTATACTCTTGGGCCCACTCTCTCTCTCATTTGCCTGCCTGGCTTGACTGCTGCTGCATACTCTGCTTGGGGGTTTATCCCCAAACACTAACATTGGTTATGGGCCCAGCAGAGTGCACAGTCTAGCTAACCAGGTTATAGCAGTGAGAGTTTTTGGGGTGAGTTGCACATTACTGTGAAAACAAACTGTTTGTTAAATAGTTATTTTTCTCAAGAGAAATGGCACAAGTAAATTTGCCAAGTCTGTCCATGATATCCAGACTAAATGGAACAAACTATGTTTCATGGTCAATGAAATGTAGTTTACTTCTACGAAGAGAAGGTTTGTGGGACATAATTACAAATCCACCAGATGTATCTAACTTAAATCCCAATGATGAAGAGGATGCAAAAAAGATACAGGACTATGAAAGAAAGAATGAACAGGCTTTGTGCATCATAGGTCTCACTCTGTCAGACCAGCAACTGATTCATATTCGTGGAGTGGAAAATGCTGCAGACTGCTGGGAGAATCTTAGAAAGATTTATGTTCGAGACAGTGTAGGAGCTCATATCAATCTTACACGGAAGCTGTTTAGAACACATCTTGAGATAAATGGAGACATGTTAACTCATTTAAACTGTATGAAAAGCATTTTTCAAGAATTGCAAGAAAAAGAGCTTATATTTAATGAGTTGCAACAAGTATACATCATACTGTCTTCTTTGGATCGAAGCTATGATGATTTTGTGACTGCATTAGAGGTATTGCCAAAAGACAGTGTATCAGTAACTGAGATTACCGGCAGGCTATTAGAAGAAGCCAGAAGAAGGTTTGAATGTGACCAGCTGAGAGAAAATAAGCCTAATAAAGAAGAGAAATTATCTTCAAGGCTGGAAAGAAACCAGCTGTGTAAAGTTAAGCACCCGGAAGAAGAGAAGTTATCTTCAACGGCATACACAATTAAAAAGTGTTTTAATTGTGGAGGCAGAGGACATTTGGCAAGATTCTGCAGAAAAGGAAAAAGCCAGAATTTAAAGAAGCCAAAGAAATCCTTTGAACTGGCCATGCTTGGCAATTGTGATATGAAGAATGATTTATGGGTGGTGGACAGTGGTGCATCCCACTGCATCACGAGAGATAAGACAAAGTTTATAAAAATGTCTACAAGCTCTCAACACATATCACTCGCCAATGGCTGGCACCTCAAGGCCAAGGGTGAAGGTATTGCTTATTGTCCATGTTTAAACCAGAATATAAAAATGTTATATGTACCACAGTTAAAGATGAACTTACTTTCTGTAAGAGTATTAGATAAACTAGGATATGTGGTTACATTTAAGAATAATAAGTGCATACTGGAAAGAGATAACAAAAAGGTAACTGCAGCTTTAAATGGAGCATTATATGTCTTGCACGATAGTAAGAAAGGGGAGGCACAGACTGTATTTAATAATAACAAGCCTCATGATGAATGTATCCATTTATTGCATAGGCGTTTGGGGCATGTGAATTTTAAAATGCTAAAACGTACAGTAGAGTTATCTGAAGGAATAAGGTTAAAGCCCTGTGATAAGTATTTGCGTTGTAATGTCTGTTGTGAAGATAAGAGTAAAATAATGCCTGCAAATAGGCTAAATGGTTTCAAAACTAAAGAACCTTTAGAAGTAGTATTTGCAGACATTATAGGTCCAAAGAAACCCAGTATGGGGGGTGCTCGATATATACTGAGCATTATGGACCATTACTCTAGATATGGGTTTTGCTACCTAATGAAAAGCAAAACTGAAACATATCAACATTTCTTCAACTGGTTAAAGTTTGCTGAAAGAAAAACCAAACGGCAAATTATAACCCTGGTGACAGATAATGGCACGGAATTTGTTAATAGCAAATTCCAGAATAGGTTAAAGGCAGATGGAATAGCTCACAAGACATCTGCACCATACAGACCACAGCACAATGCATTTGTTGAAAGGCGAGGCCAAACTCTGCAGGCAATGACTCGTACTATGTTAACTGATTCTGGGTTACCTGATTCTTTGTGGGGGGAGGCCACAATGTGTGCTAATCATTTATTAAATAACGTGGTTAACTCAACCACTGGTGAAATACCATTCACCATGTGGCATGGCAGGAAGCCTGATCTGAGTTACCTGCACACATTTGGTGCACCAGCATGGGTGCATATCCCTACACAACTCAGGCGTAAAGGGCAACATAGAGCTAAACAATTATTCTTCGTTGGTTACCAAGCTAACCATAGGGCATATAGATTTTGGGAGAAAGGCACATCTAAGGTGTTATGTAGTGCTAATGCCCAATTTCTAGAGCATGTAGGATGGGATAAGTTAGAGCAGGATAGCAATAACGAAGTGGTTATTGAATCATACAGAAATCCCATTAAGTATCCCTGTAACTTTAAGAAAGATGTAAAGGAAGAAGTACAGGAAGAAGTACAGCCCCTAGAGGAAGAAATAGCTGAAGATGAGGAACAGGTAGTAACTCAACCAAGCCCAGTAATACCCAGAAGGACTACACGTATTTCTAGACCGCCTGATAGATACCAGGCTAATACAGTGTGCCAGGAAAATAGAATCCCAAATACTGTGGATGAGATAAGAAGATATCCTTCTAAAGAGAAAGAAAATTAGTATGCAGCAGCAGTCAAGCCAGGCAGGCAAATGAGAGAGAGAGTGGGCCCAAGAGTATACACACATTGGAGACAAAAACACTGTTTGTGGTTATAAAATAGTTATTTAATTCACACAGAGATTAAGAAGTGTCGTTCAGTCCATATATCATTATCCAGTATATCCATCCAGTTATCAAGTCCATTAACAGTAAATACAATGTCCTTATCTGCTTGTAAATCTTCTCCTCCTGATACCTTTCTCTCAAAGACAACGCTGAGTCCTCAGCTCACCAGGCAAACAGTCCTTGTGTTCAGTTGAAATGGTATCTGGCACAGTAGCCATCCAGAGTAAGCAGATAGACGTTCCAACACAGCAGGCAGCAGACCAGGAACAGAACCAGGTGCATCCAGAAGCCGGGTCTATTACGTTTCCCTTCCTACCTTTATTACTGCCTGCAACCGCACCCACAATGACATTGCAGTTTCTTGCTTAAAGCTACATAGACACTTAATCCTAGGTTTACATATTTATTCAACCCAAACCTGGTTGGAGTATCCATATACCCAACATAAACAAAACGAAAATGCTCTCAAATAAAATAAACATGGAGGAAAAGGCAGTGGTGAATAGCATTGTTTAAAAGAGCCATTTATACTTTAGAAGCCAATGTGACTTTATCTTTTAGTTTTGGTGCCTTGAAGTAAAATTGTCTCACTTGAAATGGCTAGATAATATTTGTAAGCTTAGATTTTGTTATTACTGTTCTTTCAAACCAGGCTTTGGAAATCAAACTAATATCTCAGCAGTGCCCAAAACAGTGTGAACGCCTCTGTCAGCTCCTCCAGTTTTTCTGTCTTTCTTATATAATTAGACAGCTCTAAGTACTTAATCAGTCCCTTCTTCCCTTTTGAATTATTGTAAAATTGATGCTCTTTAATGGTGAGAAAGAAAAATTATGTGAGGAACAAAGAATTGGCATTTAAGCTATCCTGTTTGGAATGGGTATGATGGGAGTTTTACTTGCAAGCCTACTTTACTGTACTAAGAACAACTGACAAGATAAGCCAAATATTTTCCTTGCATGCAACTGTATGAGCAATTAGAAATGTCATTGTAGGCACCTCCCCCCAGTGAGACTAGCTAAAATGTTCCCAAATAAGATAGCTAAATGTTGTCACAGCCAGGGAACATACTTCCATATGTGGTGGACATGGCCCCGTGCACGGAGATACTGGCAAAAAATCAGATCATGGTTAGAGGAAATAATGAAACAGAAACTGAACTTTAAACCAGAATTTTTTTTTATTAGGTATGCTAGAACCTAACATGAATAGAAAACACCAATATTTGATGCTTCATATTATAACGGTTGCTAGAATATCCTTCACCCAGAATTTCAAACAGATTATGATCCCCCCAGAAGCTACAATAATGAATAAGATATATGAATATGCAGAAATGGACAGATTAACCAAGTTATTGAAGGATAAGGAAAAAGGAGAATATTATAAAATATGGGATGTTTGGTACGAATAGATAAGAAAAAGACGCAAAGATGTCAAATAATAATTTATGTAATACTATAAAACAATAAGGTTTATGTGTAAATAAATGTAAATAAAAATGTATATATGTAAAAAATGCCAGAATGATGAAGAAGTAAATACAGAGATAATATGGTAATAGAAAGTATTCACAATATAAACACTGCTATAGTAATCTTGTAAAGTGTGGAAATTTGTTTTTAATTGTCAAAACGTTGAATAAATACATTTATTTAAAAAAAAGAAATGTCATTATAAAGATTAATAATTTTATTTTTTATTTATTTGATTTGTCAATCACTTACAAGATAATAGGTACAAGTATAAACATGAAGAAGAATACAGGAAATAGTACAAATAAATGGGGACAATAGGACAGGGACGTTAGGCACGATTGTGCACTTATACACGCCCCTTACAGACCTCTTAGAAATGGAGTGAGGTCAATAGTGGATAGTTTAAGGTTAAAGGACTGGGGGTTAGAGGATGTAACAACAGAGTCAGGTAGTGCATTCCAGACCTTGACCACTCTGTTGCTAAATACTTTCTGCAATCAAGTTTGGAGCGGTTTACATTGAATTTGTATCTGTTGTGTGCTTTTGTATTGTTGCTGTTGAAGCTGAAGTAGTCATTGACTGGTAGGACATTGTAGCAGATAATTTTGTGTACTATACTTAGATCAGACCGAAGGTGGCATAGTTCTAGGTTGTCTAGGTCTAAAATTTCAAGTCTGGTGGCATAAGGTATTCTGCTACGAGTAGAGGAGTGGAGAACTCTTCTCACGAAATATTTCTGGACTTTCTTGACTGTATTAATATCCGTTATGTAATGGAGATTCCAGACACATGAGCTGTATTTGAGTATTGGTCTAGAAAAGGTTTTGTATGTCCTAGTTAGCAATTCAATATTACCGGAGGAGAAGCTTTGTAAGATTAGATTTACAACTCTTACTGCCTTTTTGGTAATGCTGTTACAGTGAGCTCTGTCAGTTAGGTCATTTGATATGAGTAATCCAAGGTCCTTGACAGAGTGAGGGTCATCAACGAGGTCATATCCTCCTAGCTTGTATTTGGTGTACTGATTTTTTTTACCAATGTGTAGGACAGAGCAAGTAATTAATAAATTTATTAATAATAATAAATAATAATAATGTGTAATTGGCCAAGTAATTATCTGAGAGGAAGTATTATCCAATTTTGAAATAGTTTTTGAAATAGTTTGAAATAGTTTTGAAATTAAGTATAAGAAATGCCATCTGGAAAGCCACTAAATATAATGATCAAGTGTTTCAACAGGTAAGGCTAGTAGTACTGACTTTTGTATGGACACTGGTAAGGAAGTACAGTAATAAGGAAGATTAAGTGTTTCTTTGAGCTTTGAAAACATTCAGGGGCATTGAAATGTTAAATATAATCTTTTAAAGACAGAACAATAGCTGTTTAAAACATTAGCATTTTGTAGTTTTAGAGCAATTTTTGTTAAAAAAATACTTCTGAATAGCAATTTAGATTCTATAACTCATTCAATTTAAACTATTTTAATCCACTATGGTTTACTGATTTTCAGAGAATTTGGAATACTTGTATAGCTTTACAAAACATTTATGAATGTAGCTGAAGTTCAAGAGCCTCACCATGTATTGATAATTTAGTTAGAGATGAACTAGTGAAATACTTTCAGTGTTAGATCGGGTAGATCGGTCCCCACAGAGACGCGAGACCAAAAGTGATCATTCAGCTCTTTATTTCAGTATACAGTTCTGTACAAAACCTGCGATCCGCGGGAGCCCTTCATATAGGGATTGCTCGCGGCTCGGCAGCCAATGACAGGGCTTTGAATCTCCCGCGATCAGCTCGGCCAATCGCGGTTGATTCTTAGCGCGCCAATCAGGGCCGTTTAATTGTCCAATCAGGTTGCGGTCCGTGCGGACCAATCATGATTCAGGGTTTGGAGTATGCTAATATAGAACACCCCTCCCCTCTTGGTTTTCCCCGACGGAGCATGGTCACGTAGTCGTGCAGGTAGGTGGGGCTTCGTATCTGTCTAGTTGACCTGTGCGGTTCAGTTGCTGTTTGGTCTTCGACCGGTTTGAAGGGTGGTTTATTATAGTTTGGGGCTGGTTTGTTCTGGTTGGGGGGTGTTCTGTTTGCGCTTTAGGATTCTTTTCTTCTCTTTGCTTATGGTATGAGGTTCCCCCCACCCCTGGTTTCTTTGTTGGTTGTTGGTTGTGGTGTTTGCCTGCTGTCAGTGGCTATTCTTGACCTTAGCTGGTCGATATGCCGCTTCCAGCTTTGTCCATGGTGGTCTGTAGCCAGTAAGACCGGGGGCCCATTATCTGGGTTATTTGTGCCAGTACCCAGAGTGGGTCCCCTGTAAAGTTCTTGGTGTAGATGGTATCTCCTATGTTGAATGTTCGGTATTTGCTTGATGAGTCTGGGGGTTTCTCGGGGTTATATGTGAGGTGTAGTCTGTCTAATGGGGATCTTAGTTTTCTGCCCATGAGTAATTCTGCTGGGCTTTTGTTTGTGGTTGTGCTGGGTGTGATGTGTTGTATTAAAAGCATTTTATTTATTTTCTCTTGTATGTCGCCAGTTTCGATTTTCTGTATGGTGTTTTTTGTGAAACGGACCATGTGTTTCGCCCGCCCGCTCGCCGCCGGGTGAGCAGGTGCTGTTAATGCATGCTGTATGCCCCGTTCTGCCAGAAACTTTTCAAAAGCTAGTGTGGTAAATTGTGGGCCATTGTCTGACACTAGCATGTCTGGCAGCCCATGCGTGGCGAAGAGTTTGTTTAATTTTTTTATGACGGCCTCTGTGGTTGTGGTTTTCATGGTGCTTACCTCCAGCCAGTTGGAGTAAGCATCGACGGTAATCAGGAATGTGTGTCCCTTGGTGGGCCAGGCAAAATCTATGTGGATTCTAGACCAGGGGCCTCTGGGAGTTTCCCATTCCAGGATTGGGGCGGTGGGGGGGCTTGGCCTGGTTTCCTGGCACCTTTTACATTCAGATACCCAAGTCTCGATCTGTTTGTCCATCCCTGGCCACCAGGCATAACTCCTGCCCAGGGCTTTCATTTTGACCATGCCCGGGTGCCCCTCATGCAACATAGATAATACCCTTCTTTGCAAAGTCTCTGGAATCACAACCCTGTCCCCCCAAAGTATGCAACCCTTTTGCATGAAGAGTTCAGTTTGCCAGTTTCTGAAGGTTTTAAAATGTTCACTGCCATCATTTTCCAGCCACCCTTTCTCTACCCAGCCCAAGACTTGCGCCAGCCATTTGTCTTTATTAGTCTCTCTGGCAATGTCTGACACGGTCACGGGTGGGTTGGGAAATGTCTCAATGTGCAGGGTTGTCATTGTGGGTGCCGGGTCATCCTCCAGGTCTGGCAGGGGGGAGCGGCTCAATGCATCTGCATGCGAGATGTTCTTGCCAGGCCGGTGTGTCAGCTGGTAACTGTAGGTGGCAAGGAACTAGGACCACCTTGTCATCCTAGGTGACAGGATGTTCGGGGTGGCTTGTTCCCTGCCAGGACCCCTAGTAATGGTTTGTGGTCAGTAACAATTGAAAAGGTCCTACCGTAGAGATACTTGTGGAACCTTTTCACACCGGAGATGACTGCTAGGGCCTCTTTGTCCAGTTGGCTGTAGTTCTTTTCTGGTCTGGATAGTGTTCTTGAAAAGAAGGCGATGGGTGCTTCTTTTCCATCTGGCAGCATGTGGCTGAGGATGGCCCCGATGCCAAAAGGTGATGCATCGCATGTCACAGTCAGCGGCAGGGTCTCGCTGTATTGGATAAGGACTGCGTCTGATGTTAGTAGGTCTTTGGTTTGTTTGAAAGCGTTTTCCTCCCACTTCCCCCAGGTCCAGGTGGCTGTTCTATCCAACAGCCTATGCAAAGGTTCCGCCGCAGTTGCCTTTTGGGGTAGGAAAACATTGTAAAAATTAATGAGTCCAAGAAAAGCCTGCAGTTCTGCCTTATTCCTTGGTCTAGGGGCTTCTTTGATGGCGCTGAGCTTTTTCTCAGTGGGGTGGATTCCATGCTTGTCTAGGAGATACCCCAGGAATTTGACCCTCTCGGTGTACAGCTGACATTTTTCTTTTTTAACTTTAAGCCCCGAGTCTTTGAATTTTTGCAGTACCTCCCTTAGGTGGGTTTCCAATTGCATTTTATTTGTAGCTGCCACCAAGATGTCATCAAAATAGGGCACCACCCCTTTGATCCCTTGGAGTAGTCTTTCCATTAGGCTCTGGAAGATCCCTGGCGCCACGCTGACTCTGAATTGGAGTCGGTTGCATCAGAATGCCCCTCAGTGGGTTACGATAGTTTGCGCCTCTGCAGTAGTAGCATCGACTGGCAGCTGTTGGTAGGCTTGTGCCAGGTCGAGCTTTGCGAAGACCCGGCCTCCCCCCAGTGAGTGCAGGAGGTGCTGTACTACTGGGACGGGGTAGGCACTAGGCTGCAGTGCATGGTTGAGGGTGGCATTGTAGTCACCGCAAATTCTTACGGAGCTATCTGGCTTGATGGGGGTGACTATGGGTGTCTCCCATCGGGCATGGTCAATCAGCTCTAAAACCCCTTTTGCGATGAGCTTATCTAACTGCTCATCAATCTTGGGTTTGAGTGTGAATGGCACTCGCTGCAGTTTAAGGCGGATAGGGGCGATGTTTGGGTCTAGATTGAAAGAGATTGGGGTCCCCCAGTACTTGCCTAGGGTGTCGTCAAAGACCTCTTGGAAGTCCCTCACGAGCGTCACTTCCCAGTCCGCCTCGTCGATGTGGTGGATGCCCGTCACCTCGATGCCCAATGGTGTGACCACTGTAGCCCCAGCAGGCTTGGGCGGTCTCTGTCCACGATGGTGAGCAGTAGCACCTTGGTATGCCCTTTAAAGGTTATCTTGAAATGTCCAGTCCCGCCTACAAGGATACGGTTTCCTTGATAGTCCTTTAGAGTCAGCTTTTGGTTTTCCAGCTCGTGGCGGTGGATGGTAGGCACCAGGCGTTTGATTGTGTACCAGGAAACCATGGAGAGGTGGGATCCGGAATCCACCTCCATCTCATATGGTTGATCCTCGATGCCTACCTCCACATGCACCTTCCGGGCGTCGATGGTCAAGGAGTGGCCGATGACGACCATCTGATGGGTCTCCTCTCTCCGTCGCACCTCGCTAAGCCACTTGCTTCGGCCGTCTCAGCTCCATCGGCTCTTGGTGTGGCGGTCTCTGGTCCTGGGGGGGTGCTGTCTCATCGCCAGGGGTTGCCGTCTCGTCGTCGGGGGCTGTAGTTCCGCTTGTTCCGGCATACCTTGGCATTGTGCCCCCGCTTGTCGCAATGCCAACAGATAGCATTGAGGAAGCGGCATTCTGAGCTGGGGTGATCAGCTCTGCAGCTGGCACATTGGAACCCCAACTTACGTCCTCTCCGCTCCCACTGGTTATGTTCTGCCTGGAGTTGGTGGATCTCTTCCTCTTCGTCTTCGGTGTCGGATAGGGAATCGATGTCGCCATGGTGTGGGGGGGTGATCACCTGGTGGCTGGTCTCTGTGTGTTTCTCTGGGGCTGGGGGCGTCTTGATGGTTGCTGGCCAGTCCGCTGCGCTTGCCTGCCGCATCCGAGCTGCCGATTTCTTGGTTGCTTCAGCTGCAGTTGCCTCGGCGATGGCTTTGGTGAGGGAAATGTTGCCCCTTGCCATCAGCTGACTCTGCAGAATGGGGTCCTTGAGCCCGAGGACGACGTGGTCTCGCAGGGCCTCGTCCATGTCGGTGAAACTGCATATGCCTCCGAGGTCCCTCAGTTCAGCCACGAAGTTGCTGATACTCTCACCCTCCTTCTGGTCCCGCCGGTAAAAATCGTGCCTTCTGATGAGGGTGGGCACGGCGGGGGCATAGTGGTTCTACAGCAATGGTTCGAGGTCGGCCCAGTCCATCACTTTTATGTTGTCGGGTTTGGCTAGGGCCTTTGCCATTTTGAACACTGCGAGCCCGCAGTGTGTCAGGAACACGGCCCTTTCTTTCTGTCTGTTGGCATCTTTTAGATTGCTGCTTTCCAGGAACATTAGGAATCGGTCAATGTAGGATTCCCAATCTTTGGCAGCCTGGTTGAAGGGTGCAGGTGGCGTGGTGCTGCTGGCCATTTTGTCGGTTGTGTTGTGCCGCTTTGCCACATGCTTGGTTGGTCTCTTGTCTCACGACCCACCTTCATCGCCAGTGTTAGATCGGGTAGATTGGTTCCCACAGAGATGCGAGACCAAAAGTGATCATTCAGCTCTTTATTTCAGTATACAGTTCTGGACAAAACCTGCGATCCACGGCAGCCCTTCATATAGGGATTGCTTGCGGCTCAGTGGCCAATGTAAGGGCTTTAAATCTCCCGCGATCGGCTCAGCCAATCGTGGTTGATTCTTAGTGTGCCAATCATGGCCATTTAGTTGTCCAATCAGGTTGCGGTCCGTGTGGACCAATCAGGATTCTGGGTTTGGAGTATGCTAATATAGAACATTCAGGTTCTTAAAATACCAATCATCTGACTCTCTTGCCCAGAAACTGAAATTTCATGAAGCAAAGAGAAACGGAACAAAAGCTATAAGAAGGACCTACAAGCCTTTGGAAATTCTAGCTCATTATTATTTATAAGCTAACCAACACTCCCAAGCTACTCAAAAGATCATGTAAGAATCCTGCATATATATAATATATAATCCTGCATAATACTGATACCTAACCAACAGATCTAGTTCCTAAAAAGACATCAATGGAATCTAAATAGCTTCAATTCACCCATTACCATAAACTAGCATCACCCATTTTCAAAGGTTTATCCAACCAGTCAGATCTCAAGACTGATATTGTACACCCTTGGCCAACTATTACAATTATTACTGTCTAACTCAGCATACATTCATATATAATCCCAACAAACACTATAGAGATTATTGGCTTGCATTCTTGGCAAAGGTATGTAGGCAAAGTATATGCTTCCTATGTAATATATTTCAATACCAGAAAAGAATATAACACCACAATCAGTCTCTATAGAAAAATAGAAGAGTATGCAATTTGTTAATAGGTTCCAATTTGTTCCAGTCAATATCTGCATTTAAGGTATCCAATCTGAAATTTGATCTAGCAGTCATAGAATGGCTCTTTGATGATTTTGAAAATCTTATCTCCAGTCTACAGATGATTATTCTTTAATCTGATCCCACCATACTCTCTTAGATGGCTGCTAGTAGTAGAATCTTTTCAGAGGCAAGCAGTGTCCAAGAGTCGTCTTTTCATAACTAAAAAGAAGAGAGAATTTTTATCAGAAAATACATTTTAGAAAGTTCTTACTCAATCATACCTCTATCCCAATCATACCTCTATCCCAATCCTTCCCAATTTATATCTTTGAGATGCCTTAACATTTTGACTCCCAGTCTATATTGGCTGAGATATCTGAGAAGTGTTATGCCTTAAGAGTGGCTAATAATTCTATAAAATATTGCATTAATATCTTCTTCTGACCCTGGATTAAAACAAACTATAGGCTGATGCTTTCCATGGAAATTTTGTTTCCAACTCTGCTTTGTAGGTAAGTGCAAACCAAAATTTACTAGTTCAGGAAGAGTGCAAGTCATGAGTTGTCCTCAAATGAGATCTGGAAAAAATGACGGGCACACTCAAAGGGTAATGTTGAAGCTACTCCATTCTTACCTATATAAATACCAAATTATGATATGATGCTATGTCAGAACAACTTTCTGTCCTCTGAAGCTTTATTTTTGAATATCAATAGTTTGCTTTACAACTTAACCCTGAGTATCTTTACTTAGAAGCATGCATAATGAGATCAGTCAGGCATGGATGCTTAGAGTTAGGGAATATAGAATATAGAAATCAATCTAAATCTATTATAGGTTTGCATGTGATTAGCTACAGTCTAACCCTTTAAATAACCTATTTTTTCTGGATTAAAAAAGTCATATTTAAGATGAGAATTATTCTGCAATATTCAAAGATCTTTAGAAGCTAACTGAAAACTAAGTTTCAATTTACATAGTTACTTGGAACATACAAATGAGCAAATTTAAAACAATGCCCCACAGAAAGGTATTCAATATCCCATGGGGGATATTTAGCATGGGGGATATGAAAAAAAAGTAATCACTTTTTTTCTGAATATCTGTTTACCCTGTGATCCTAACATACAATTTGAGGATGTTAAACAAAATAAACAGAATATTTAAAATAGATTAAATGGAATAAAGAATAATATTTCTAAAGTCAAAAGAAACATACCATGAAATTGATCCTTGGTTACTCTCGTGTAGCACAATTGACATCACTTGCACTAGTTGCATGACAGTGCTTTGAAAAAGTAAAAACAGATGTGACCTCTTTCAGAAACTCAGCTACTATCATTGGACTCGCATAAACAGCTTGGCATCTGCCGGCACATCTTTAGCAAGTTGGCAGCCTCATTGCCCTTTGCAGGTTGCAATCAAACCTGCCTTCTACAGAAGCCTCTTTCTGGCTGATTAACTTTAATGTAATTTTAATTAAAAACCACAGTGTCAAAGGGTTTAGCTGCTCGAGAAATAAGCACAGATTGTAGCACAGTGGCAGCAGTCACTTGGAAAATGGAAATGCATCCTGACAATATTGGGAGGGAGCAGATAAACAAAGCTGCAGCACTCTTACCTGACAGGATCTAGGGCACATCATGAGAATAAGAATCACAAACAATTGACATTTTCCCATACAAATCTAATACTTTTGGTTTCAGAAGTCTCCTGCTGCTTTTTCATTTTGAGCATCTAAACCTATTGCTAAAAAGAAAAGAAATATTGCAGCTTCTTCTTATTCTGTAAATCTATGAAGTAAGTCCATGTATTAAGTGCACAGTTTCTACTTTGTTTTTTACATTATAATTTCACTCCAGAATCTAAAATCTGCAGTTTCCTTTATCACCATTAAGACTATGAAGAAGAAAAAAATAAAATTGAGATTACCATCTTACTCTCTTGAGTCTAAAATATATTCTGCATGCAAATATTTTAATTTATCTTTATTATTGTCTTACTATTCTCTCCAAGCCAAACATTACTTTTCATTCTGTCTCTGCTCTTCCTCAGAAAAATCTCTTTTTTCATTTTTAAAGAAAAAGTTGTAATTCTTCCACCCACCAAATCTCTTTTTTCATTTAATTTAAACATGATAAAATATCCCTACATTCTAGGGATCTATGGATATTTGTAGAAATATGCAAATTTATTGTTGTACCTAATAGCAGGTTAATTCCAGTTGGCTGTCATTGATTTCAGTCTTAATTTTGAGCTCATCAAAGTGTATGAATTTCACATTGATTTCCTAACATTTGTTGTTTGTTCTTTTCTATTTTGAAAGTATTTTACTTACTGCAGAAAACTTTCCCGCAAACAAGTGGAATTCTGTAAGGAGACAGACTTGGCAACAGTCAATAAACTCATCACATAATAACAGAATAAGTATTGGATTTGCACCCCTTAAAAATGTTGGTGTAGCAAGACATTTGCTGCCTTGCTTTTTTAACATTATAGACTACTGAATGATGCTGGTTATCATTTATAACATGTGCATGTATGAAAGTGAAAAAGAATGATAGTATTTATAATAAAATATTAACAACAACCAAAAAAATCCAAGCTTCAGAAATATAACAAGTGTGGCAGTTTGAAGGTACATTAAGTTTAAGCTCTCAACTGTAGAAAAACAAGGGTGGGGGAAGGAATGACTTGATAAGTGCTCCAAATGATTTTATTTATAGCAGACATTATGCAGCAAGCAAAAGTGTTCGATTTGTTAGAGGAGCTACTTTACATTTCCAAAACTCAAGAGAATTCCAATCAGTAATTTTTGTTTCTCCATCCTTCTTTTAATGATTTAGGCATTTTGGAACAGATGGTGCCTATACAGGTGGGATAGCTTCCATCTGAACAGAAGGGTCACAAATGTACCTACTGAGAGGATAGACAGAGTGATGGGAAAGAATTTTGAGTGGCAAGGGCATGAAAAACTTATACCAAATCCAGCAATGAGGAAGAAGCTGGTAAAGCAGATGGAGAGTCTTAACCATTGCTGAAATGCACCATTCATAATCAGGCCTAATGATATAGAATATTAAATTGATATATTGAATATTTACAAAGAGTCAAATTTAAGTTATGTGGCTAGGAGACAAACATAATGTCAGGTCCTCATCATGTCCTGCCATTCTGTTGGAAGAGGGGAGGAGGCTGGTTGCTGGCATTTTTTTGTCTGTAACTGCCTAGGAATTAGAGAGGGGGATTGTCTTTGGAGACCAAGCAGACTCCCTCCCAGTTGGTTCCAGGCTAGATTCAAGCTGTCATGCCGTGAAAGTGAACTGTTATCTGCCTAGCATCTCAGAGTTCTCAAAACAAACTTGCAACATCATATTGGTCAAGTGGGTTGGGTTTGGGGATGAAAGAATTGCTTTGTACTTTGCGCAGGCTTTCTCAGATGTCACCTGACTTTACTGCAACCACACTCTCTCAGTAAAAGTTATTTTGATTCAACTCAGTGGAGTCAAGAATCTTCTTTTCTGAGGGACCAGCTGGGGCAAGTCCTTATATTAAGCAAAATCTGCAAAGTTGATCAAGGCATACTGCCCTACTGTGAGGTTCGTGCATAATATGTCATCCCAAGGAGTGACCAGGAGGAAGCTGAGTGCTGGGAGGAAAGCATCCTCCAGGCCTCCCCTTGTGATGAAACTCTCCCAGTGAATGGAGGAAGTCAG
The DNA here is from genome assembly GCF_049901715.1 of Pseudonaja textilis. NCBI lineage: Eukaryota > Metazoa > Chordata > Lepidosauria > Squamata > Elapidae > Pseudonaja > Pseudonaja textilis. Next base: position 47,430,187 of record NC_142008.1, on the reverse strand, counting down.
GAGCCTTGGTGATTTATCAAGGTCCATTGGTGGCAGAGAGAAGGAAGATTGGAAAGGAAGAACCAGAGGAGTGACCATCACCTGGGGCAGTGAGGTGACCAACATTGAGAAAGGCAACCAGACTGGAAGAGCTTGAGGACGAGGAGGAGTAAGGCATGAATCTGGTCATGTTGACCTAATAATGAAGCAAGCCATGTGGTTCATGATGCATCCCTTCCAACCCTGAAGGCACATGAGCCACATGCCAAGGTTGCCACCAGCAAGGCTCAGCAGACCCAAGAGGAGGAAGATGGGGGATGAACGTCAGCACTAGACATCATGGCAGGAGTTTCAGTGACCCTGCTGTTACCCTGACATGGCTGTGGTGCTGTTGCCCTGGTGGGAGCTGTCCAGTTGAGAGCAAAGAGCAAGAAGATCCCATTAGCCTATCTAATTCCCTGATCATCTTATCTTTGCGATCTTGCCGGAATGCTCGCAGCCGCAGCTCACATCTCCTTACAGGATCATTTGTCTGACATTTTAGAGAGTCAGCAGCAGCAGCTCGTTAAACTGCTCAGGCATTTAACATCGGAGATTCTGCCTTCCCACCATTTTAAATGGCTGGCTTCAAGTTCGCGCCTAAATATTACAGGTGCCATTCCCTGCTGGTTTCCCTTCTTAGGGACCGGGGCATGTACTTTCCCACACCACTTTCCTGGGATTATTTCTCTCTTAGCCTGCTGGCATTGGATAAGCAGGCTAGCCCTTAAACAGGATTTTTTTTTCCCTCTCGCAATTGCTTTTGGATCGTTACATTGGAGCGAAGCCTCAAGTGCCATTTCAAACAGCGGGACGTTTTTGACAGGAAAGGATCCATCCAGGACCTGTAGGGCTGGTTTCCCTTGTTGGGACCAGGATCCTGAATATTTCTTGCTTGGAGCACATGGGGGAGTTTCCCTTGCTGGGGACCCTAAGATATTGTTTCCCATATATAGAGGCTTACATACAGATATAGGCATATGTATATATATGTGTGTTTGTATATAGATATATATATATATAGACTTACACTCCTGGAGAAGTGCTCTACTTTCAACCACAGGGGTAGGCATCACCCTTAAATAATAATAATAATAATAATAATAATAATAATAATAATAATAATAATAATAATAATAATAAAAATAAAAATTAAAATTAAAATTAAAATTAAAATTAAAATTAAAATTAAAGTTAGAGACATGAGATTCAGTCCTCCACAATGGAAGGTGACAACATCTTCTGCTCCAAGCCAAATAAGTCCTGAGATAAATCAGTGGGCCCCAAAAAGGCCTCTAAGGCGGTGCATAAGGATGCCCATAGATGGCACCAAGCCTTGGAAAGGCAGTTGCAGAAACAGGCCAGGGAGGCGGACAAGATGTCTATGACACAACAATCAGATCAGGGCCCAAGTACATTGTGGGGCCCTTGGAATTATCCACCCAGCCCAGACAGGCTATTTCTGGACAGCCTCCCATAGGCACATCTCCTCCAATGAGCACTGCCCGACAAATCCCAGAGGCAACCTTCACCCCACGGCCACTGGTTTAAGACAGGAGGAGGGATTACCTGAGACTATTCCCATCGAAATGAGGCATTGGATGGAGATGGCCATACAAAGGGGCATTGAGGCTGGAGTTCAGCAATCCATCTGGACCAGGCACTTTTTGCCTACTTCAGAAGCAGGATCCCTGTCTGCTCAATTCTTTGCACATATGGGACATCATCAAACTCAGGTATTCCCCAATATCCCTGACATACCAGTCCAGGGTCTTCAGGAGGAGGTGGAATTAGATGACCAGGATGTTCCCATGGAGGTGGGGTCAATCCATCAGATGGACTTGGGGTTGTCAGAGGCTGACCCACTAGAACAGGGAATGTCAGATGACGAAAGCCTCATTCCGGACCAACCTACCTTTTCTGGCCTTTTTTGTCCGCACCTCTTTAAATCTTTACTGTTCAAAGCAAAGAACACCACTAAACTAGGCACGTGAAACTCTCATCCATTGTCAACAGGACGAATCCAAGGATCTAATATTCTCACAACTGGCTAATGAGGCAGAAACTATTCCTGTCCCTCGTATGTTTGCTGAATTAGTACAAAATCAATGGGCACCAGCAGCATCCTACCCAGCCCCAACAGGGTACGATAAACGATATTATAATTTGGCACCAGAGTTTTCAAATTTTCTCAAAATGCCGGAGGTGGATGAGCCTATTGTGGCACTGGCCTCTTCTTCAACCTTTCCCAATGAGGCCGAGGAAGCCCTGAGACTGGAGGAAAAGAGAGCAGAGTTAGGACTCCGTAGGGTGCATGTTTCTGATGCCTGGGCCATTAGGGCAGCTACAGCTGTGTCCTTTCTTTCACGATCCTCTCTACGATGGCTCTTCCACTTGAGGGATATATTGCCGGCGTCAAATGTCGGAGCCCACCAGGACATTGCTAAGATTATTGCAGCGGCAGAATTTTCTGCCGATGCCACATTTAATGCAGTCAAATTCTTGTCTAGAGCCATAGCATCTCACGTATCAGCACGGAGACTGCTATGGCTCAGACACTGGCAGGTGGATACCAAGCATAAATGCAAGTTGGCATCAGCCCCAATATTGGGGGATAAATTATTTGACAGTGTCTTGGAGTGCCTGCTTATTGAGAATAGAAACAAGAAAAAAGTGCTTCCCCCTCTTTTTTGGAGATCTGAAAACAGAATGCCCCAGTCGTTTCAAAGGGGTTCCTTTCGGCCCTACTATCAAGGCCCGTACATTCCCAGATCGCAAAGAACACCAGGCTACAGACCCAGTTTTAGACAGGATAGGTCGGAATCTTCTGACAGAGGTCAACAGGGAGGCCAAAACAGAAGAAACCCCAGAGGTACTGGAGGCCGATTTTTTCGTCGCCCCAAGTGAGTCCTTGACAGCAGCTCCCATTGGAGGGCAGCTAAAATTGTTTGCTGATCAATGGGACAGCTCCACCTCTGATGCATGGCTCAGGGACTCTGTAAGGTTTGGTTTGGCGCTAGAGTTTCAATCCTCCCCTCCAAACTTTTTCATTAGGAGCCCTAGGTCCACAGACCCCATTAAGAGAGCATTGATGCAGGAGGCTATCAATCATCTTCTGCATATTCAGGCCATTAGAGATGTCCCATCTGAACAACGGAGTCAAGACTGTTACTCTCTATTGTTTGTGCCCCCAAAGAGTTCGGGGGGCTGGAGGGCAATTCTGGACCTCAAACATCTGAACAGATCATTGATTTATCGAAAATTCAAAATGACTACTCTCCTGTCCATTCTGCTCAGCATCAGAGAGAATGATGTCCTGACCTCTACAGATCTGACAGGGGCTTATCTACATATACCAATTAGACCTGCTCACTACAAATACCTTAGATTTTGCTATTGTGATCGCCACTACAAATATATCGCCCTACCATTCAGTCTGGCTTCGACCCCTAGGACTTTTACCAAGGTCCTAGAGGCTTTGGCTGCCTCCCTCAGGATCAAATCTATTCATTTACAAAGTTATCTGGATGATATTTTAATTTTGTCATCTTCCAGACATCAAGCAAATTTGGGTACCAAGATTACTCTGGAGACCCTTCAAGGTCACAGCTTTTCCATAAATTGGGATAAAAGCCATTTGATCCCTTCAACTAGGTTAGTTCATTTAGGGGCAGTGATAGATACCATGGAGGGCAAGGTTTTTCTCTCTCAGGACAGGTTGAATAGTATCCAGTCTTTGGCCAGAGAGGTCAGAGTCTTAAGGAGGGTTTCCTTGGCAGTTCTGTCTCAACAGTTAGGGAAACTGATTTCTTGTATTTCCATTGTGCCTTGGGCTCGATTCCATTCTAGAGATCTGCAATGGTTCCTGCTACCTTTCCAGTGATCCAGAAGAGCCACTTCCAACGTCTGGATAAAGGTACCGCACAATGTTCTCCGATCGTTCCGCTGGTGGTCAGAAAACACGATAAATAAGGGATGTCCTTTCAAGGAACTTTGCAGGGCAACTATCACAACCAATGCCAGCCTGGTAGGATGGGGAGCTCACTTCCAATCCCACACTGCATAGGGAAGTTGGACTATTTCCGAACAATCACAAAGTATCAACCTGTTAGAGCTGCGAGCATTCATCTGGTGTTATGCAGTTTTCTACCCCTTTTCCAATCATGCCACATTCTGATCTTGACAGACAATATCACAACCAAGGCCCACGTAAACAGACAGGGGGGTACCTACTCCAAACTTCTGATGCTGGAGACGGCCAGGTTGTTCAAATGGGCCGAGGCCAATCTGTTGTCACTCAAGGCAGCGCACATAGCAGGGGCCTTAAACACACAAGCGGACTGGCTCAGCAGGGCCTCGATAGATCAGGCAGAGTGGCTCCTACATCTGTCTCTCTCCCAGGAAGCAGTGCAGAGGTTTGGGCAACTGGTGATCGATCTATTTGCCTCTCCCCTCAATGCCCAATTGCCCCGGTATATTTCAAGGTACCTGACTCAGGGGGTGGAGGCCGTCAATGCTCTGCGATGTCAGTGGCCTCCCAGACTTCTATATGCATTTCTTCCATTCCCTGTAATACCCATGTTGATCCAGAAGATATTGGAGGAATGAGCGGAACTGATATTGGTTGCCCCTTACTGGCCCAGGCGAAAGTGGTTTGTGGACTTACAGGACCTCTCGAGAGAATAACCTTGGAAAATTCCACCATTGAGGGTTTTCCTCTCTCAAGGGCTGGTACTTCACCCGGAGCCACAATGGCTCAGCCTAGCTGTATGGAGGTTGAGTGGAACCATTTAAGGACCCAGCAGATTTCAGAAGATGCCATTGCCACCATACAAGCATCCAGACAGTCCTCTACAAATTATATATATGAGGCCACGTGGTCCACTTTCTGTCACTGGTGCCAGGGGCCTAAGATCGACCCAACTGCCCCATCAATAGGACAATTATTGGACTTTTTACAGGAGTGGTTGACCAAGGGCCTATCTCCAAATACTTTACGGTGATATCCTGGGGTCTCGGTGATATCCTGGGGTGACCTTCATTTCATAGCACACCATCCACATGTCCACAGCTTTCTTAAGGGTGCTGCAAACTTACGACCTCTTGTAATTCACTGCTATCCCACTTGGGAGCTCAACAAGGTGTTAACTGCACTTACAACTGGTCCGTTCGAGCCTTTAAGAACCTCTAGTCTCAAATTCCTGACATATAAGGTGGTCTTCTTAATTGCGATCACATCAGCAAGGAGGATTTCCAAGTTGGCAGCATTGTCGATGAGAAAGGACCTGTGTGTGTTTCATGCGGACAGAGTGGTTCTCAGATTGGATCCATCGTTCATCCCTAAGGTAAATTCAGCCTTCCACAGAGCGCAGGAGTTGGTGCTTCCAAATTTTTGTCCAAAACCATCTCATAGACCGGAGCATCAATGGCATCAACTTGACGTTCGAAGGGCATTAAGCATCTATATAGACCGCACGGCGGCATTTTGAAAATCTGAGGCTCTATTCCTATCCTTCAACCCATCCACTTTAGGACACAAGGTGTCATCGACGACCATTGGTAGATGGTTGAGAGCCACGATAGCTAAAAGTTACGAATGCCAGTCCATCTCAGTTCCTAAGGGCATTACAGCCCACTCGACAAGGAGTGCAGCAACATCAGCAGCATGGGCCACTCGGGCTTCCACAGAGGAAATCTGCAGAGCGGCGACTTGGGCTTCACCATCGCACTTTGTCAGAAATTATAAAATTGATGTCTACGCCTCAGCGGACACTTCATTTGGCAGAAGAGTCCTGCAGAGGGTCCATAGAATTTAGGAGTGGATTTCAATCCAGACGGAGTCCCTCCCTAAGGACAGGCCAAGCTTTGGTATGTCCCACTTCTGGATGCTCTGAACAGCTCATGGAAGAAAGGGCGTTGGTACTTACTTGATATGCCCGTTCTCTGTGAGCTGTGAAGAGCATCCAGCCGCACTCATTTCTTTCCATCTGGTGGGGTTCTGTTCCAGTCAGGGATCTAGATTAGGTGATGAGTTCTGGACTTTGGCACTCAGTCTTTGCAAAACTGGGGGATGCTGAGGAGGTGTCCCGTGGAGGAGGAGGAGCGTCCCGGAGTTTTAAGCCCAGTCTTTCCAGAAGAGACTGAAGCACCTCCCACTTCTGGATGCTCTTCACAGCTCACAGAGAATGGGCGTATCAGGTAAGTTCCAATGCGCTTTTCCTGGCCCTTTTCTGATGTACATACAAGAATATGGGCTGGAGATTCCTATGGAGGGATTACCTGGCACTAGAAGAGGCCACAGCCTGCTGGATGGTGATACTCTTCAATGCAAATGCACTGGAGCTGAGAAGCTTTGATTGCTTCATGATGGCCATTTGGTGATGTTTTGAGGACCCCTTGGCTGACCACAAAGCAAGAATGAATGAAAGAAAGAATGAATGAAAGAAAGATGGCAAGATGGTGATAGCAGTAGTGGCAGCATGAGAAGCTCCGGTGGGCACAGGCAGCGCCAGGCGACAAGCCCTCTAATCCCTACGGGTCCAGCCAGCGAGGTGGAAAGCCTAATGCCCGAGACTTGCCAGTGAGCTAGAAAAGAACTCCATTTCTCAGCAAACGCTCAATTCAAAAGTACTCGGAGATCTCAGATTCCTCCCATCCTTGACCAGCATGCCAGAAAAGAGCTCATTCCTCGATAAGTGCTAAATTCAAAAGCGCTCAATGATCTGTGATTCGACTCATCCTTACTAGAAGGTAAGGCGGTGGGGCTCTTCAGTACCGGGGGCTCTATGATCATCCTTGCAGGATGATGAGATGGTGAGATTCATCCCATCCTTGCAGGGCGGTGAGCACCGGGAGCTGTGAGTCAGTCTTCAGACATTTGCAGCCAGGGTGTGAAGCAGACTGCTTCCCCCCTGCTGCCCCTCTTTCCCTCTTCACCAAATTGCTAATCTGGACTCCCTCTTTAAAAGGACAGTAACTTTGGACTTTCAATAAGTAGGAAAGTATTGTTATAACTGAACTGTGAAAATTGGAAGCAATTTTATTTCCTGTGATAGAAGTATATTGAAGCCAGGAGCAAATGCTCAATACAAATCTGAGTCTACATAGTTAAAATATAAACTGTTCAAATTGCCAGTGCAAGACTATGTACGTGCCTCTTTCTCTTAAAAGCAACAAACTTTGAAAGTGTATTTAAATTAACTAGGAGGGAGCCAGAAATCCCATTCATCAAGGGAAAACAAAACAAAAAGTTTCCTGTTGCCTCCCAGTGAATTGTTCTGTTTATCTCTGCTGAAGAAGGGGCCAGAGATCCCCCCTTCAGCATCTTTACATCTTTACTATTTCAAAAACTCAATCTACAAAATAAGAAAGAGAGTGTAAAACCTTCCTCACTGATTGTTTTCAAACATCTCAGGAAAAGAGACCTCCTGCCAGTTTATTAGGGGTTATAAACCTATTCTCTGATATCAGCAACAGCTAAGCAAAGCAAAGCAATAACCCCTTACTTACTAACTCTCAATACTACTTCATTACTTTCATTATCTCAAAAAATAGATTTCTTTAAAATAATTAATTTTTATCAAATGATTAATTGATTTATTGTTTTTATTGATTATTATGATTATTTAGTGCATATAGTGTAATTACTGAATATCTGATTAGTAAAATCAGTGATTTAGTGAATTTAATTGACCAGTGTGTTTAGTAATTACTGTAATAAATTAGGCTGTTTGTTGCTTAGCAAAATTATTTGATTAGAGTGATTTGAATAATCAATTGATTGATTGATTTATTTTTAGTAATAAGTAATCTTACTTTTGATTTGTTCTCTAACATATCAATTAACATTTATTACTTACCAACATTCATTAATAACTGTCTACCTATCACATTAACTAGCTATTGTAATTGATTACTGTACTATTGCCATTGACCATGCCAACCAAAAACTCCAAACAAAAGAAAAATATCTCTACCAATGACCTCCCAGACTCCTGCACATGTTTCAGATGTCTTGAAACCATCTATGAAAGTGAAATTTACATCAAATGCTGCCCATGTGATAATCTAGCCCATCCTGCCTGCTTAAACGCAAACAAAAGCCTAGCTGATATGGTTAAAAATTCAGATACATTCTTTTATCTGTGTCCATCATGTTCTCCTAAGCTAAACAAACTGAGCACCCTACCTCACAGAGTTGAAAGCATAGAATCACTCATTCACTCAATAGAAGAATGTTTAGCAACACGTTTTGAAACAACTATACAAGCAAGCCTAATCTCTCTTGAAAAAAAAATACAGCACAGATAAGTGAGTACCTATCAGCTCAAAATCAAATCCCACAACAACCACAACCACTACCTCAACTACAATCACAACTATAATCAAAAATAATCACCAAACCACAGCCACAAACAATTACTATCCAATCAAATAATTCCACAAATAATATCTCCTTACTTATCAGAGACACCATGGAACATGAACAGAAACGTCCAAATGCCATCTTATTTGGTCTCGAAGACACCAACGAATCAGACTACATCACCAAAGTTCATGATATCATAAGCAACTCAAGTACAACAAACATCTCTCCTGAAGATATCATTGAAATAACCAGAGATGGCCCTGGGTGCAAATACAATGATGGCTCTGTGGCCTCAAGATTTTGTAGAGTTGTATGCAAAAATGAGTCCAGGAAATGCATATTCATTCATACAATAAATGCTATTGCAAAAACCAATCCCAACAACAAAAAGCTTTGCTCAAGACCAGACTTATCCATACTGCAAAGAATCCGCTCCCGTGAACTCCACGCAGAACTCAAAAACCGTCTAGCCAATGGAAAAAAGGACCTATACATTGACTACAGAGCTGATTGCATCAAAAGAAAGTCACACAACCCACAACTCTGAATCCAACCCCACTCCCATCCAATCCAACATCACTCAAAACTAGGCACACACACCCCTAACTACCTCTATTCTAACCACAACTGGCCTTAAATGCAAGCTACTCAATGCAAGAAGCCTTTTAAATAAAATACCTGAATTTCTCCTCTTACTAAATACGGCTAAATTCGACATTGTATTTATCTGTGAAACATGGCTCAATGCATCTCTCCCTGACTCCATTACCACAGTAAGAGACTATTATGTTTACCGATCAGATCGTGAAATCTGTAGAGGAGGTGGTGTTGCTATCTTCTATAAAAAGTCCCTACATCTAAAAAACATCCAAGTTACCCAGGAGCGTGCTATTCCTGAGACCATCCTCTGTGAACTGTTCTTAAATATCACATTTTGGTTCTTACTATGTTACAGAGCCCCTGATTATGACATCGAACATGTAAACAAGCTAAATACGCTACTAACATGGGCAGCATCCTGCCCACATGCTTTTATCTTTCTTGGTGACTTCAATCTACCTCATATTAACTGGACTCTTAACGAATGTACAACTGAACCCACATATGCAACCTTGTACAATGCAGTAACAAATCTGGGACTAGAACAACTAATAATAATACTTTTTTAATGGTCGGAGACCAAAACACAAGTACAACAAAAGAAGAACATGGGAAAATTAATCATGAACAATTGATCACCAAAAACTTGACAAAGGGGAATTACAGCATTCTCCTCTGATGGTTACAGCTCTTAAAAAAATTGGAAGCCAAAGAAGTGATATATGAGGAGCCCTCCCCTAGACAATATAAGAACAAATTATTAACATTGGGTCTAGAATGGTCTGGTTCAAGGAAACACAGCAACTTAGATCTGCCTTGTGTTATACATAGGGCAATATAAAAGGACATGCTCCACAGTATCAACCTCTGCTGTGTCACAGGGGCATAGCCACTCATTAATCGGGAGCCACTTAAATTGTCCATCCAGTAGTTCTGAGGGCAGAACATTAAAGCGAGCTAGGGAGAAAGCTCTTCTATACTTGGGAAAGGTTAGTGTAAAAATAGGAAGCCATCCTCAGTCCATAATTATTAAATTGGCTGAAGATCAGAGGGGAGCAAGTTTTGTTAGCTCTGGCTCATAGATATTGCAAGTCAATGTCCACAAGCTGTTGGACTACCCTAAATTGGGCAGCCTTAAGGCCATAATCTCCCAGGGCATTCCCGGTAAAACCTAGCAGGTGTAATTTCTTCATCAGCTCCATCTCCCAACGAGAAATATGAGAGTCAGCAAATGCCATGGAGAGGTAGCTACCAGGAACTGCCAGAAAGATCACCCAAAACCACCATTTAAAGGTGTTAATCCATGCCATACATTCGACTGATTGAGTGCCCAGTTCCAGGTACATCGGAGCAAAACCAAACAAGGAGGAAGACCCAGAAGTTTTCTAAAACAAGACAGCCTGGGTTCTTTCAATACAATCCTTGAAGCCCTCTCTTTATGGGAATTCCATAAAGAGTTTGAGCCAAAGTTTTGGTTTTGTAAATACGCAGAGCAGAAGGAATAAACTGGTCTCCTTGAGTATAAAAAAAATCTTAAAATCCGCTGATGACTACAGGAGGCCGAGTTCAGCACCTGGGTTCGTGTCTAGTCCAAGCACCGGTGTTCTGAAATTGAATACCTAAATACTTAAAATGGAAAACCTGCTTAACAGCATTAGCATTGATAGCCTAGTTATACAATTTCCAGGCTCTAGAGAACACCAATACTTTGGATTTGTCATAATTAATAGACAAGTGGTTCTCAGCACAGTAGGACCTGAATGCAGAAAGTAATCTTTTCAGACCTGGCCTTGACAATGAAAGGAGGGACGCATCGTCAGCATAAAGGAGAAGTGGGATCTTCGTAGTTGACAACTTTGAGGCATGGGACTCAATACATCCAATGTGAAAGGCCAAGTCAGATAAGAATAAATTAAACAAAAGAGAAGCCAGAACACAACCCTGCCTTACTCTGTTCTTACTCAGGATAGGATTTGAAAGTTCTCCCTGCAGACCACACCTGACCTGACTAGAGGTCTGGTTGTACAAGGATCTAATTAGGAACAGAAGATGTCTATCAATAGAAGTTTTGAGCAGTTTTGACCACAACAGTCCCCTAGGGACTGAGTCAAACGCTGACGATAAAAGGTCAATAAAAGCAGTAAAAAGTTTGCCACCTGGTATGGTAGTATATTTATCGACCAAGTGCACTAAGACAAAGCAGTGGTCCAGTGTGGCACAGCCCGCTTTAAACCCAATCTGTTCAGCACCAATAATATTGGACTCCTCAACCCAGGTGAAGAGTCTACATTGGAGATATTTAGCATACAGTTTTCCAATGATGGAGAGCAGGCTTATGGGGTGATAGTCGGCTGGGTTGTTCCTATTTCCTTGTTTAAAAACTGGAACAATAATTGCTAAGCTCCAGGAGGTAGGGATCCTGCCAGAGGTATTGATATGCATGAAGAGTCTTGCTAAGAGAGGAATCCACCACTCGGGATTGGATTTTAGCAGATCAGGGGGTATAGCATCAGGGCCAGGGGCTTTGCCTGACTTGAGTTCGGAGATAAGCTCGGTAATCTCAGCATGAGTCATGGGTTGCCAGTCCAGAAACTGCAGGAGGCAGCTGTGGCCCAAGCATGGTCGAACTTGTTGACGCCTGGAAAATTGCCAAGAAATAGTTTTCCTAATCTCTGTTGGAAATACAGCAGAGAGGGAGTTCTTGATGACCCAGCAAGGAGCTGGCAACAATTTGCCAAAATAATCAAGTGTTCTTCTGTTGGATGGAGAGGAGAAGTAGGTCCCACTTCTCTCTCTCTTTAGCTTTCTTTTTCTTAGCAATTAGTCCTTTAAACTCCCGCTTCAAGAGATAGTAGTCCTCTGGTGGGCATTTATCCCCTCAATTACGATAGAGCAAGTAAACCTGATTAATCTGGTTCCTGAGCATCGGACATTGTCAAACCAAGAATTACTTCTTGAATGATATGGACCACTCGCCCTATGGATGGCTCCTAGCTCCCTTTAAACACTATTAATTAGTGATTCAAAGGCTGAGATTGTCCCTGGGCCACTACTTGTTAGGATCTGATTGTATAGGCTGAGACACTCCAGAGATGATAAAAAGGAGTGGAACTTTCTTTCAGTATTAGAAGACCATTTGATCCTCCTTGTATATGAGACCACATAGGGATCTAATATCTGGGGACCCGTAGGGAGATGTATATTTGAGGAAAGCCCAATGATTGTAACCAGGGGGTAGTGGTTACTCTCCATAAGGCAGTCCACATAAAAAGCATGGACTGCCTTTCTAAGAAGCTGGGATACCAGCACAAAATCAATAACACTACTTCCACGTGAGGAACTAAAAGTAAACTCACCAGCTAGATCACCTAGATCATCCTCTCTTAATTAGGAGTGTCACACTAAAGAGCCACAGGGGGGCAGCTCCACTGTCTCCACTTTCAAAGCAGTAGAGACCAAACAAGCTAAACTACCCTTAGGCCTTCCTGTCATAGTTTGTCTGGTGGTGGACAAGGAAATGACCGTAAACCCTATAAGGGATATCTTATCGCATGCTCAGGTCTCCTGAAGCAGGACCACATCAAATGAGTGAATATAGTTGGCAAATTCTGTGGTACCACACCTTCTCCCCCAACCTGCTATGTTCCACGAAAGGCACTTAAGTGTGCAAGGTTGTTGTTGTTTTGCCAGATTTAATAGTCATTCTGTGTGATTAATTTTTCCCAGAGCACCCTTCAGATCCGAAAAGATACACCAGTTGTTAAGTGGCAGGGTCATCCTCTTAGGAGGCAAAGGCAAGGAAGGAGGGAGGGGAGGCGAACCTTGTTCATGGGGCTGTAGGGCTCTAAGCGCACTCCAGTTCGTACTTGTGGCATTAATTGGTTGCTTAGCTGGCAAGTATTCAGCAGCATCAACAGACAGAGTTTGAAGTAGCCCTGGATCTTCAAATTTATGAATTAGACATTCCAGAGAGAGCGCCTAGGGAGCTTCCATTGGTAAATCAGTATAGACTCCCCAGAGTCCAAGGGAATCCTTATTAGGTAGTGAAAGACTCCAGAGCTTGGATTTAATTGCATCCAGACGCTTTATGATTTGGGCCCTTTCTGGTTGTGGAAGTGCACAAAAGGAGTCAAAGAGCTGTGTCTCCTCCTGGTTCCAGAAATTGTCTTGTCATAAGTCAGTCTCATAAATAGATGGAATCCCAGAGGCACTGACCTCGGGCTTATTTACTAAGGAACCATGGGTGCCCTGGGCTGGTGTCGCTTCCTTTGGGGCCATTTCTTCCCAGCTGATCAAGTCAAGGGAAGCTTCCTGGTAAGATGTTACTCGCTGCAGGGGGTTGATTTGACCGGTTGTAGGAGTAACAGTCAGGCTAGAATCTGAGAGGACGCCAACTGGAGGTTTTGTGGGAATAGGTGTATAATTAGTACGTGATGTAGTATCTGAGATGGCATTCAAGGTTGGCACATTACTATGTGCTGCTGAGGATTTTGGGGGGGGGGCAATAAATCTGCTGCCAGTCACAAATTGTCGATTACTCAAGAGTAGCTTAATCGACATATCTTTGAAGACTCTTCTTGGCAGAATGCCGAAGGATCTTAAGAGGGATCCTCTTCTGAAAAATAGTTTTGGGGTGTTAGAGTTGTCAAAACTAAGTAGCACTCTAGTGCAGTGTTCAGGAGAGGGTAAAAGTTCAACCTTCTTCAAATCATCAGCTTTTAGCCTCAATAACTGTAATATATGCCCCCTCGCCAGCTGTGTTGAACCCCAGTGAGGTAAGTTGCCATTAATAGGATTAAAGATGAGGACCACCTGCTTTGACTGTAAGACCAGGTGACTGTTTGCATCAAAAGATGTAAAGTTCGAACTATTGGTAAGATTACGTTGGCCAGTGCTTTTGCTGAGGCTTGGCAGGGATAACTCTGCCGCCGCATCAGGCTGCCGAGCAGTCAGCCCAGGGCACCCATTGGTAGTCCAGGAAACTAAGTAGTTTAAAGTACTTATTATTTTATCAAGCTGGAGCTGAATGCTCGCTGTAGTTTCTGTGACCAAGAAACATTGCTGAGCCAAAAGTTCTGTAAGGGTGGGTTCATTTAAAGATTGGTTGGGGGGCGTAGTTTTAGATAAGCCTTTGTTCTCAACTTGGAGCGCGACGCTCTCAACCATCGGAAGATCACAACAACCCGCAGCAGCTATACAAAAGGGAGTACTTCAAACTGAGAGGCCGAACTAAAACAAAGTCCTCAATCTTGGATTGCTTCAGAGAAGGTTGAGGAACTGGGTCAGTGAGAGATCTGCTCCTTTTCCTTGTCTTCATTATATTAAGTAGCACAATAAAGGAGGAGCTGTGTAATATAGCATAGAGTCTAGTCACTGAAACAAGTCCTTAATCCAAAGAAAAAGGAATCGGGAGTGGAGAAGAAATGAGTCCTAATGCAAACAGTGGCAGAGCTCCTCACAAGTATACCAAGGATCCTGCCCTTCCAACAGAGCAGGGAACATGAGTAAATAAAAAGGATAAAATAATAAAAATAGTGGATAAAAATAGAATAAATTAGATAAGAGAAATCACATCAAAGCTAGGCATTGCTAGACTTCCAGCTGAAGGAGTAAGATGTGTAGAACAACAACAAAGAAGCAGCAAAGCCCTCCTATAGCTGAGGCCCAGGTTGGCTTTTTTTCTATAAATTCAGCTAAACTATAGCTGAAATATAACTAAAAGTGGATTTGTAATCACACTGCAAAAATTTCAAAAATATAAAGGGTTTAAAAATAAATAAAAAATTTGAAGACTAAAATATGATAGAAAAATAGCCTTAAAAGCAGGTAATAATTAGAATAGGCTAATTTAATCTTAGTTAAGCCAAGAGCCTACTTGCCTGCTGCTCTCCAGGGAAGCTTCCTTCCAGGTGGTTCCTCCTGAATTGTGCATGTAAGAATCTCTTTCCTTTTCTCTCCTGAAAAAGTTTGAATGTGGTCGAAGAAGGTTCTTTGTAGTTTGTTTGCAGTGGCAACTTGATATCTGTGTTAGTTGGTTAGAAGAAACGGTTGCTTGAACGGTTGCTGAGGATGAATCAGCAAAGGAAGAAAGAGACCAAAACAGCGCTGAGGAAGACAAGCTCCTAATAACCAGCCTGTTTCAGCAGATAAGAGCTTGAGCTTTTTTCACCTCCTAGATGTTTATCCTCCTCTCCTTCTCCTCCAGCTCCCTGCCCTTTTGAAGGGTATCCAGAACAGGGAAAGACAAAGTGGCTTCACAAGGAAAGATCAACCTCCCTAGATAAGTAAGATATCTGGGTAAAACATTTTATGAATAGCCCTTAATTCTATTCTCAAAATGGCTTCATTAGTATTCTCAAATAAATTTAAATCATTCACACTAAAGCCTACTACTTCATAGTGAGATACTGATTTCCCACAATCTCTAGAAATAGAATTGGACTGAAATAGACTGGAACAACTAGTAACCAACAACACTAGACTTAACAACTGCCTCGATCTCATATTCTGCAATAGTTTGAATTCAAGTTATGGAATACAAATTAAATAACCTTTTCCAACAGTGACCACAACATGATTGACTTTTGTCTCAACATACATCCACACAAAAATCATCACAACGATGGAATCCCCAATTATAACTTCAAAAAAGGTAACTATGATCTTATAAACAACGATCTCTCATCCCTTGATTGGCAATTTCTATTCTCTGTATGCAATACTGTAGAAGACCATTACAACATATTTTTACTTGAAGTCAAAAGAGTCATCAAACTATATGTACCATTAACAACTCCCAAAACCAGAAAAAATAAAATTACCCATAACAATAAAGAAGCTTCAATCCAAAAAGAAATCAATTTGGCGGAAAAACAAATCTGGTCACGTTGCCAACCTCAAAAGCCGATACAAAAATTTATACCACCAGATAAAAACTGAATGCACCAATTATCACATTAAACAAGAAGAAAACCTTCTATGCACCAATTCTACCCACGCTTTCTACAATTTTGTAAACAACAAACTAAAAGACTCAAGGTCCATCCCACCCCTGAAAGGACCTAATGGTAAAGATTGCAACAACTACACTATTAAAGCCAAGTTCTTTAACACATTCTTTGGCTCAGTATTTGTAAACAGCAATGGATCATGCCCAGTACTTCCTAGTTGAACCACAGACATCTACAATGATCTAATACATATCGATTTTACAGAAAACAATGTTGAAAAAACACTATGTAATCTAAAACCATCTCTATCTATTGGACCGGTTAGTTAGATGGATTGGTTGCAGGGGGCATTCCATGGTGGCACAGTGGTTAGAATGCAGTACTGCAGGCTAATTTTGCTGATTGCCAGCTGGTTGTAATTTGGCAGATTGAATCTCACTAGGCTCAAGGTTGACTCAGCCTTCCATCCTTCTGAGATTGGTAAAATGAGGACCCAGATTGTTGGGGGCAATATGCTGACTCTGTAAACCACTAAGCTGTAAAAAGCACTGTGAAGCAGTATATAAGTCTATGTGCTATTGCCATTCATCATCAAACCCATAGAAATGTGGTTGGGAGCTCACATAGAGACGTTAAGATTCATAGTGGCCCCAGGAATGGAGTAGCCCCTGGTGTTAGGGCTGGCATGGCTAAAGAAGTGGAATCCTTA
Source organism: Pseudonaja textilis (assembly GCF_049901715.1). Lineage (NCBI taxonomy): Eukaryota > Metazoa > Chordata > Lepidosauria > Squamata > Elapidae > Pseudonaja > Pseudonaja textilis. The sequence goes on along the minus strand of NC_142008.1, from coordinate 47,413,542 downwards.
CATAAACTGGAGGAGACTGCTAAACATTTGAACAAGTCACCCTCTCCAAGAGCAAGAGGAAAGCCAGAAGGCAATCTTCCCACAGTAGGAAATTAGGGCAGTGGCATGCGGGGGGGAGCTTCCTGCTAGCCCCAAAGAGTATCGGGACCTAAGAAAGATGTTCAGTGAAAAGGGTTCGGATAAACTCCTCCCTCACTGACCAACAGACTGTGCCATAGAGCTTCTATCTGGGGATAAATTGCCTAAGCTGCATTCAATGACTCCAAGAAAGTTAGATGAATTGTGGGTGTTCAGTGACAAAATTTTGGTCTGAGGGTTCATTCAACCTACCCAACCATGCTTAGCAACCCCTATCCTATTTTGTGAAAAGAAGGATGGGACCTTTCATGTATGTATGGATTATACAGGGCTAAATGATGTTTGTGTGGAGAATGTCTACCCTCTGCTCCAATGTAGGACATGCTAACCTATTTGGTCAAAGGCAAAATATTCACTAAACTGGACCTGTGAGAAGCCTACTACTGGGTGAGAATCAGGGAGGGAGATGAATAGAAACTGCATTTTACTGTCTTTTGGGATGCTTTGGGGTCCTTATATATAATTTTAGGCACTCCACATTATGGATTATGGACATTATGGATCCTATGTTAATATTTTGAGAAGAAATAACTGTCACATAGAGTAGATAATAAAATGATTTAATTTAAATATTTAATTTAAAGGAGGCTGTAACTCTTTTCACCTATGCTTGGAACATTACGTTGAAATTTGTAGGCTTGATTTGAGATCATAAACAGAGCTAAACTTAGTATAATATCTAAAGGAGAACTAAACATTTAAAACCCAACGATGACCACAGTCCACTTGTCCAAAGAACCCCACTATTGCTAATATGTCTTTCCTGGCCTGTCAGAAAATCATTGGTACAAATGAGACACATACAGAAGTCTTTCACACATTTGAAATATTAGAAAATAGAAATATGGCATTTAGTGACTAATTTAATTTTTGATGTAGTAGGAACCTTGTTTTTAATGCTTCTAAAGATATGTGTATGCAATATGATAACTTTCATGTCCTTAGTTGTTGGAATTCCTTGTACTACAGAATCACAGATTACTGAGATTCTGCAGGCACGAAGTGAATATTTTTGCTTTAAATGAACCTTTCTCCTTTTCTTTAATCACTTGGGAAGATTGCTATTATGTTGCCTGAGAAGAATTTCTTTAAAATAATGGGGTGGAGGGGGAAGGCACTGTTCCATTTCTATGTTTTTAAAGAATTGAAGAATTGCTGTATGTATTATTTCTAAATTTCATAATAGTTATGCTTATCAAACATGCAAGAGAGTTACCTGCAGCTCATTTTTTTAAAAAAATATATTCATGGTCTATGCTAGTGCCAATACTTTAAGGTCAAGGGGCAACTTTGTTTTTTATTTGAAGTCAGAAGTAGTATGGAAATAGTGCCAAGACAGAATTTTACCTTGACTTTAACTGGAAGGAGTGGGTTACAACTTCTAGAAGCTAAGAGGATGGATAGGAGTTCTGGCCAACAGGAAATTACTTTTCCTGACGCTCCAAAGAAAATGTTGAACAATTTTCTATGCTATGTTTTCTCTGAAACAACTGCTAAGCCAGAAATCAGCTTGTTCGGTTATAGAACATCACTGCATACCCTGTGGCATTTTGAGGGGAAAGGGATGTGCTCCTGATCTGAGATTGATGCAGCTCTTGTTTATAGATTGTGTAGATCATGTAGCTGTAGTTCCATGCCAGAGGCGGCACTCCAAAACTGACTGCTGGTAATTTGATGTTATTAAATTTAAACTGAATTAATGAAATACAATTAATAGAATTACTGTCCTGGCTTTTAAAAAGAAGTCCCAGTCACATTATAACATATACAGTCTAATGACAACTTTAATTAGAAGCTCTCAAGAACCTCTGCAATTTGCAGGGCTGAATGTGGCTTTGAGATCATAGATCAGAGAGTCCTTGAGAGGTGTGGAGGCAGTGTGAGTCTGGTCAGTAGAAAACCCACCTCACTGACCTGATTCTCAATCTGATAGCCTGCCAGATTTGAGTATTTTCTCTTATGTGAAGTTGTCCAAATGTCCAATCAAGAATAGCTCAGGATTTCATATCTTCCAGGAAGATAATGAACCAAATTCAACTGGTACTCTGAATATAAGGATTTGGTATTTTGTTTGGCCAATTCTAGTGATCTAAAAAAATGGAGGAATTCTGAGAAGCACTGCAGTTATTGATAAATTACATTTTGGTCATTTTTGGAGTTGCAGCGCTAAAGACTTCTATAGGACTTGTTAAAATGGATCTACCCAAGAGTCAGATTGCTTTGTTCTCATAAACAAACACACTCACAAACTGAAGTGAGGCTGCTTGGTTGCTGAGGCTTTATTTAAGCTTCGTGGATTAACAATGCAAGTTTAGCTCAGCTGTGAGGCAACAGCTATTGGCCCATTTGATAATTCCTTTTATACTGAGCTGTTAAACCAGTGACCAATCAGGTTGCGGCTGGGTGCCCCCTGCTGGAGCGGACCCGAGGGAGAACTGAAGACACAGCACAGATGATGCCAATGTTTTTTTAATTATTGTTGTTTGTTTGTTTTGACTATGCTAAGCAAATTTCTTGACTTATCTTTCGGTAATACTATTTATATAACACGCTAAGCCAAAAGATGGCTTGCTGCCCTTGGCTTAGCCTTAGTGTGTCATGTGAACCAAGCCACTATAGATTATTGAATTAATAATGATTAAGCACTATATCATCATCATCATCTTGTTGTTGTTGTTGTTCTTTATTATATTGTGTGTATATAGCCAGAAACTGAAAGAGAATACCAGCTGCTATGGCTAGGCCAGAAATCTGAGTAAGGTTACATTAGAAGGAGAGAACAAAGAAGAATTAAGAACCAAGCTGCAAATCAGGATTCACCATAAAGAACTACACACATTAAATCTCAAGAAAATTTGAGATTTCTAATCAAATTTCTATGGAACTGAAAAGCCATTTTGTGGTACTTTCGGAGGATTTTAGCCCTCCTGAATGGCAGCCAGTTCAAAACAACAGTTACAAAATTCATCACATGGGGGAACAGTTGGTTTAATCTGGCCAAAGGTTGTCAGTTATGAAGAGATTGAAGTCTTCTGATCTTGCCTAATCACATTTCTAGTGCAAATTTCCAGTGGGAATTTGGCTGCATAAGTTGCACAGGAGCAAAACCTCAGCTTTCACCAAACCCAGATTGCACTCAAAACCACTCTGCATAATTACAGAATAACAATAATAGAGTTGGGAAGGACCTTGGGGGTGTCTTTTAGATCAATCTCCTGTTCATGCAGGAGATCATAAAACATTTCAGATAAACGATTAGCTAATATCTTCTTTAAAAAGAAATTCCATGTGTTGGAGTACTCACAATTTTTAGAGGCAAGTCATATCACTGATCAATTGTTCTGTCAGAAAATTTCTCCTTAGTTCCATCCATTGCTTCTTGTCCTGCTTTCAGGTGCTTTGGGAAATAGGTTTACCACCTCCTCTTTGTGGCAGCCTCTTAGATGTTAGAAGACTGCTATTATTAAGTATTAAGGAATGAGAGACCAAACCAGGGCATTCACAAGTAAAGGCTTTATTCAACAGAATAAAGGGCTGTCGCGTCTGCATACTAACAAGCAGACATGCTCCAGCGAACAGCGGCTGGCTCGACCTAGCAGCCGGCTTTTATAGCCGACTGTCGAAGGGAGCCAGCCAATGGGAGCTGTAAACGCCCCCGCAATATAGATGGACTTGATTGGGAACTTTGGTCAGTTCCAAGGACATAACACCCCTTCCCCCCAGATGCGAACATGAATAGTCCTTTAAATATGCAGGGGGTCTGTGCGAGCGCCCGGACTGGCGCAGTTCGGGTGAGTCACTGAGTGGACCAGAGTTCAGGGAATCAGGACTGGTGGGTGCTGGAGAGCGGGGTTGCTCTGGAACCTGATCAGGCGTCTGTGAATAGTCTCTGCCACCGGGTTGGGTTGTAGTATAGTCATTGTCCGGCAACCCGGTGGCATCGCTGGTCGGCAAAGCTGGCGCCTCCGGCGGATGGTCCCAGTCTAACGTCCGTTCCCCTCACTCGGTCTGTGGTGACAGGCCACTCAGATGGTCCCCGATCGGATTCTGGTGTGGCGACTGGAGATCTACAGGAGTCCATGGTTCAGCATTGGCATGCCCACTCTGGCGCTTCCTTATCTGGTCCAGATGTCTGCGCCAGACTCGCCCGTCCTCCAGTTGAACTTGGTACGACCTCGGACCGGTGATGGCCATGACTCTCCCGGGTACCCATAGCGGATCGCTGGCTTAGTTCCTGACAAACACTGGGTCCTGCAACACAAAATCTCTGACCCTGCTGTCAGACCCGATAGGAGTGTCAGGGCAATAATGGGGATGCAGCCTGTCTAACACCGTTCTCAGGCGTCTGCCCATTAGGAGCTCGGCAGGCGACTTGTTTGTAACTGTACAGGGGGTCGTGTGTTGGCTCAAGAGAAAGCGGGAGAGCTTAGAGTGCCAGTCCTCTTGATTGAATCTGGCCAACGCCTCCTTTGTTGACCTAACGGCTCTCTCTGCCAACCCATTGCTGGCAGGATGAAAGGGGGCCGTTAAGATGTGCCGGATGCCCAGGTTGGTGACATACCGGCTGAACTCTGTAGACGTAAATTGGGGGCCATTGTCCGAGACTAGAGTGTCAGGCAGCCCGTGTGTTATAAATAAACGGGTCAGGGCTTGGGCAACTGCCCGGGTGGTGGTCGTGGGTAGAAGGGCCACATCGATCCACTTGGAAAACAAATCCACGACCACCAAGAAGGTCTTGCCGTGCATTGGCCCGGCCAAGTCAATGTGCAGCCATGACCAGGGTGTGTTGGCACTCTCCCACTTGGTTGGGGTGGTAACTGGTGGTGCTGGCCTGGATTCCTGACAGGGTCGGCAAGAGCTTACCCATTTGGCGATCTCGTCGTCCATGCCCGGCCACCAGATGTAACTTCGAGCCAACGCCTTCATCCGGACGATGCCTGGGTGACCCTCGTGCAGCGCCTTCAGGACAGGTGTGCGCAGGGAGCTTGGGATGATGACTCTGGTTCCCCACAACAGGCAGCCCTGTAAACTGGAAAACTCTAGCTGGCGGGTTTTAAATGGTGTGAATTCGGTTGTGAAATTAGTGACCGGCCACCCCCTCCGTACCCAGTCCAGAACCTGGGCGATTGTTTTGTCTTTTTTGGAGTGGAAGGTGATGTCGTCTGAGGTGACAGGTAGTTTGAGCTCGCTGACATCGAAGATGGTGTGGACCGGAGCCGGGTCCTCTACAGGGGTTGGCAGTGGGCAGCGGCTGAGGGCGTCGGCGTGGCTTAGGTTTTTTTCCCGGCCGGTGAACGAGTGTGTACGAGTAGGCCACCAGGAATAAGGTCCACCTTGTCATCCTGGGTGACAAGACTTGGGGTGTTTGTTTGTCCCCCGATAGTAGCCCCAGAAGTGGCTTGTGATCAGTGATGAGTTCGAATTTGTGACCAAAAAGAAATTCATGGAATTTTTTAACCGCAGCAACTGCGGCTAGAGCCTCTTTATCAATTTGGCTGTAGTTACGCTCGGTTGGTGACAAGGTTCTGGAAAAGAAAGCGATTGGTGCCTCGGGCCGTTGGGTAGTCTGTGTCTTAAGACAGCCCGATCCCGAAGGGGATGCGTCTGCTGCTAAGACTAAAGGAAGGTGCTGGTCGAATTGGATTAGGACAGCGTCTGAGGTGAGCAGCGATTTGACTGCTTTAAAGGCATAATCCTCTTTGGGTCCCCAATGCCATGGTGCATTTTGTCTAGAAGTCTGTGTAACGGTTCGGCTACTGACGCTTTGTGGGGTAGGAGCAGGCGTAGAAATTTAATAAGCCTAGGAAAGCCTGTAATTCAGCCTTTGTGGAAGGCGTGGGTGCCTCGTGAATTGCTTTGACTTTAGATTCTACCGGGTGGATGCCAGGGCGTCTATTCTATACCCAAGAAAGTCCACCTGTTTAGTGGCGATGGCACACTTCTCCTTTTTAGTTTGAGGCCATGCTGTCTGAACTTGTCTAAAACTGCTCTGACTCTTTGGAAAAGTTGGGGCCTGTCCCTGGCTGAGACCAATATGTCATCAAAATAAGGAACCACGCCAGGAGGCCTTGGAGTATACGTTCCATTAATGGCTGAAAAATGCCTGGGGCAACACTAACGCCAAACTGGAGACGCCTGCACCTGAATGCCCCTCTGTGAGTGACAATAGTTTGTAAATCGGCTGTTTGACTGTCAACAGGAAACTGCTGATAAGCCTGAGACATATCCAATTTGGCAAAAATGGTGCCGGGCTCAAATGTGTGGAGTAAGTGCTGGATTACCGGGACTGGGTAGCGCTAACCTGTAGGTGGCGGTTAATTGTGGTCTTATAATCAGAACAAATTCTTAAACTGCCATCCTTCTTAAGGGGTGTGACAATTGGGGTTTCCCATTTAGCAAAATCCGTGGGCTCAATCACCCCCTGTTTAAGTAATTTGTCCAGTTCCACGTCCAGTTTAGGGCGTAGCGCAAATGGTACTCTCTGTGCTTTAAACGGACGGGAACTGCTTGGGGGTCCACTGAAAAAGAAATGGGTGTGCCATTGTAACACCCTAATTCGTTGCTGAACACATCAGCGTAGTCTGCAAATAGGGAGTCGATGTCTGAAGTTGAGACAGCATGGACTCCCGTTAAGCTAAGACCGAGATAGGGGAACCAATCCAACCCCACAGACTAGGGAGGGCACCGTCAACAACCACTAAAGGCAGATGGCCTTTAAAGGATTTGAATTTAACGAGGAACTTGCCTTTTCCGAGTACTGGAATATTCTTCCCCTGATAGTCCCTCAAGGTGAGGCGGCTCTTCTGGAGCTGGTTCCTAGACAGGCTGGGCGGATTTTCTTAAGAGTGTTCCACGAGATGATCAAGAGCGCTGACCGGTATCGACCTCCATGAGACAAGGTTTACCTTCTAAATGAATAGAAAGTGTGATTTTATTAGGTGTCAGGAAAGTGTGATTAGCTTGATAGCAAGTATAACAGTTTTCTACTTGCCTTGGTGGCTCCGGAGGAGAAGTAAGAGGGCGCAGACCTTTGTGATGCCACGTGTGCCGCCTGGCGAGCTCTGGCGATGTGACCTTTTTTGTTGCAGTTGTTGCAGGTGGCGTTTCTGAATCTGCACGCCGTCCGGGCATGGGGACCCCCGCAGGACAGGCATAACAGGATGTGCTTTGGTGCGATGCTGTTCCCGTGCTTTGCCCCTACCTGTGATTTCCTCAAAGGTTTGAGGCGATGAACTTCCGAATGTTCAATGGGGTCTTCTTCACTCACCGCTTCTTGGAGTGAACAGTGGCAGAGCTGGGTTTGGGGGTAGTCCCTTGGATTTCAGCGGCTGACTGGGTTGCTAGTTCCGCTGCTAAGGCTTCTTCAACCGCTTGGGAGAGGTTGAGATCTTTTCTGGCTAGCAAACGCCTCTGTAGTTTTAAGTCTTTGACTCCACATACGAGTTGATCGAGTAACATGTCGTCCAGGTAATTTTTGAACTCGCAGTGGAGAGCTGCTGTCCTCAGGGCGGCCAAGTATTGATTTATGGATTCCCCATCTGCTTGCTTCCTCATCCGGAAGGCAAAACGCCTCGCGATCTGTGAAGGTTTTGGGGAGTAATGATTTGAGAGCGTTTCCAGCAGCTCTGGCCATGGAACGCTCTTGATTTCTCGTGGAGCAAGGAGGGCTGTTGCGGTATCGAAGACTGCAGCTCCGCAGTAGCTGAGGAAATATGACTTAATTTGGTGTTCCGCTGCGTCAGCCAGACCAATGGCATCAATATAGTGATTGAACCGGCTTCTGTAAGAGTCCCACTTCTCTTCATCCAGTTTAAAAGGCGGAAATGCTGGATTAGCGTTCATATTGGCGCCTCAGACAAGGGTAGACTGCCCTCTCTCTCTGGGAATACGAGGCCCAATACGTGCTCACGTGAGCGCAGGCGGCTGTGGCTGCAGCGGTTCACCTGGCTCAATGACTTCAGCTCTTTGTTAGTGAGCGTTAGAGGCTCTAGCTGTAACGCTGTGACTATCAGCAATCTTTTTGAATCTCGCGCTCCCGGCAAGCGTTGGCAGATGCACTGACAGAGATTCAAATTTCGCGCTCTCTGGGCGCGTGGGCGGCTGCGGACACAGCGCCGGGCTTCGCTTTGGTTTCGAATTCAAACGACAGCAGTTTGAATTCCGCGCTTTTCCGGCGGGCGGCTGTAGCTTCAGCGCCTGACTTCACTCTCTCTCTCTCTGTAGCTTTCAGTGCGGCGGCTACAGGCGCTTCACTTTCACTCAGCTAACTAGCGAACTGACCGAGCTCTCTGCTTCGCGGCTGCGGTTCAGTTGCTATCGTGATTTCAGCTCAATGGAATGCTTCTGGTTAGTCGGATCCCATCCTCGTCGCCAGTATTAAGTATTAAGGAATGAGAGACCAAACCAGAGCATTCACAAGTAAAGGCTTTATTCAACAGAATAAAGGGCTGTCGCGTCTGCATACTAACAAGCAGACATGCTCCAGCGAACAGCGGCTGGCTCGACCTAGCAGCCGGCTTTTATAGCCAACTGTCGAAGGGAGCCAGCCAATGGGAGCTGTAAACGCCCCCGCAATATAGATGGACTTGATTGGGAACTTTGGTCAGTTCCAAGGACATAACAGCTATCATGTCATTCCTAGTTCTTCTATTAAACTAGACATACCCACTTCCTGCAACCTTCATTCTTCATATGTTTTAGCCTTCAGTTCCCTGATCATCTTTGTTGCTCTTCTCTGCTTTCTTTCTAGAGTCTCTCATGCTGTTTGACCCTAAATAATTTCTAAAACAAAATAATAATAAAGGGCTAGCTTAAACAGATGGCTGCACTTAGATTTCTAAACATGGTAAAATCTGTGATTGAAGAATAAGACTACTCGATCTCTGAAATTCAATCAGTTAGTTCTCTTTTGAATCTGAAGTAAAATTGAATTATTAATTTGAATGCACCCACAGCATCAACATTTTGTGGATGACCTTTTTTCCATATAGGATATCTTGCAAAGCCATTTCCCATGATTTCAGTGGGAGGTGAAATATAGTCAAAGTGGATTGCTCAGCAACCCTGAACCTGGCCTTTGCTGGCCCCTGGGGAATGTGATTATGAGTCTTGCATTTACACCCAATTTTTTTCTACCCAGACTGTTTGGATTTCATGTTCAGCATCTCTCCCTCTGAAATCCTTTGGGTACCACAATCACTCAGTGTTGCCTCTCAATGCTTTTGGAGCTTTTGAACAAGGTTCTTACAATATTTCATATGGAAACATGCAAGTGGTGCTTTTATGATCGCTCAGGGATGATGTTTCCCTGAAGCCTTTTTATGTTTCCCAGATAAAACTGAGCTGCTGCCTCGAGCCTGTTCAACTCCCCAATGCAGTTCTGTTCCAGATCAAAGTTTCTTTCTTCCCATAATGCCCAAGGCTTTATGCATAAAACAATATGGTATAGACAGTATTTCTATCCATACATGTAAACCCTTTTTGTTGAATGAAGACTGAGGTGGTGATCCAATAACAAGGAATGTATCTAATTCTGTGAAATCAAGTGCAGGGCTAGAACAATGGTAAAAAATAACAATTAAATTTATGAGAGAAGGGTGATATTAAAGGGGTTCAAGGAGTTTGAAATACAAAATATGTCAAAATGAACTCATATAGAAGTGCTGCCTATGGTGGTGCCCTTGTATGGTTCTCCTATATGACACACAATTTGCACACCAAACTATGATGGCCCTGTCCATAAACACAGACAAGGAGTGTGGGAAGATCATAAAAATTAAACTTATCCTAATAATGTACAATAATTCATTATGTCTTTCTCACTCCATTATGCCATAGAAATATTTGTTTCCTGCCACAGTATTTAACTTTCATCATTTTGAAACCTCCCTGTCTGCCTACAACTCCTAGCCTGATGAGTCTCCAGGGAGAATTTCTTTGATGATGTCTTCCTTTGGGAGTTAATTGAAGCATGAATAGCCTGGGAGGTTGCTACCTATTTGAGAAATGATTAAACAGTGCAAGACAGAACATTCACTTCATGGGAACCTTACCTAACTTATGTAAATTCCAGACCACCTCACTCAAGATGAGTTCACATGCACTTTCTTCCCCCTTTGGAAGAAATTTGGAAGGGAAACTTTCATAAATAAGAGGTGCCTAGAAAACATAAAAAAATTCTCTGTATGACCCTAATCTTAAATATAATTTCCACCTTTCTATTATCTTAACTTCCTAGCTGAAGGTCCTCTTTGAAGAACAGCTAAATTCCATGCTCTTCTAGAACAGGGATTGCCAATCTTTTGGACTTCAGGGACCACCAAACTCATAATTTTAAATCCTGCAGGCCATTAATATGAATTTTGACTGACAGTGGCTTGCTGACCTTGGTGGGTCTGGAATATGATTGGTCCCATATTCCAGGGCTTCAGTAGTCACAAGACTGGCCCTTTCTTTGGTCATCCCAGAACTGCTTTTAGGGGTAGGGGTGTTCTACTTTTTCACCACATGCCTCACCTGACCCCCAGACCTGTTCTTTCATGGCCAAAAAGACCGAGCAATGCGCCTCACCTGGCTCCCCACCAGCCAAGTACTGAAGCTCCAACACTGCCTGGGGGGGGGGGGGAGAGATCCAATCTAACCTCAGAGGGCTGGCAGTGATGTGTTCTCTCTCCCTCTCCCCACTCCCTCCCCCCCTCTCTCTCACACACAGGTCCCTCGTACATACCCTCACCCCCTCCAAAGCAGCCACATTCCTTCACTAACCTGCTTTTCAGCTCCATTCTCAGGGGAAAGAGAGAGAGAGAGAGAGAGAGAGAGAGAGAGAGAGAGAGAGAGAGAGAGAGAGAGAGAGAGAGAGTGTGTTAGATCTGGGAGGATGGTTCAGAATGGAGGCAAGACTCAGATAACAACAACAGCTCTTTATTAGTGACTTCAGATCTGAGCAAACTATCCCAGCCGCAGCAGCCCCTTATATAGGGCTGGCTGCGGCTAGGCAGCCAATGAAGGCGATTTGAGTTTGCCGCTCTTGGCAGGGCCAATTGCGGCAGCCTGTTTACTGGCCAATCACATCAGTCTATGGCGACCAATCACGATCAGCTATTTGCGGGCCAATCAGAGTTGCAGGCTTTCGAGCCTGCTAGTCCGGAACACCCCTCCCCTCTCGGTTCTGTTTAAGGGGTGGAGTAATATAGTCTCGTAGGTAGGCAGGTCTTCACACCTGTCTACCTGACTTACGCAATTCCAATTGTCCATGTTCAAATTCAGGTTCAGATGGACTGTTTGCTGGATCTAGCAGGAACGGTGAACCGGTGCCATGGTCAGGGCTCTCCTCTGATGCCCCCAGGGTGATAGAGTCCTCGGCCTCGTTGCAACTGCTACGGCTCCCCGGGCTCGCTGAACCTGCTTGGCTGCTGCTTCTCGGTGAAGTGTTCGTCTGCCCAGGTTCAACCACAGCTGGTGAGTATTGCAAGCTATGGTGTGGTGATCTCGGTGTTAGTTCAGAATAAACAGATGTTGGTTTTATTTCTGGGCTCATGGCTTCCCCTCCCCCCCTGGTGTCAAAGTTAGGGTCAGGGGTGGAAGTTGTGGTCAGTCTGGAGCGTAGCTGGTCAATATGGCATTTCCACGCTCTGCCATCAGTGGTGAGTAGACGGTAGGAGCGGGGACCCGTAACTTGAGTTACTTGAGCAGGAATACAGAGGGGATCCCCAGAAATTTTTTTGCAAATACAAGGTCTCCTACCTTAAAGGCACGGTGCTTGCTGCTGGAACCCAGGGGCTTTTCCGGGGTGTAGGCAGGGTTCAAGTGGTCTAGAGGCGATCTGAGTTTCCTGGCCATAAGGAGTTCAGCTGGGCTCTTGTTGGTCATGCTGTTTGGTGTGATGTGTTGAAGGAGCAGCATTCTAGTGACTTTGTCGTGGATGTTGCCTTGTTCCATTTTCTGCAGGGTTTTCTTTGTGAACTGAACCATTTGTTCAGCCCTACCATTCGCCGCTGGATGAGCCGGCGATATGAGTGCGTGTCGGATGCCCCGTTCTGCTAAATATTGTTCAAAGGCTAAGGCAGTAAATTGGGGCCCATTGTCAGAGACCAAGACATCAGGTAGGCCGTGTGTGGCAAAGAGTCTGTTCAGTTTTTTGATGACTGCCTCAGTAGTGGTTGCTTTCATTTTATTGACCTCAAGCCAGTTAGAATACGCATCTGCAGTTATTAGGAAAGTGTGGCCTCTAGTAGGTCCCACAAAGTCAATATGAATGCGAGACCAGGGACCCCTGGGTGTTTCCCATTCTGCGGGTGGAGCTTTTGGAGGGGCTGAATGGTTTTCCTGGCATCTGTTACAAGAGGCGACCCAGGTTTCGATTTGTTTGTCCATACCTGGCCACCAGGCGTAACTTCTTGCCAGCGCTTTCATGCGCATGATGCCCGGGTGTCCATCGTGTAGCATTTACAGGACTTTTTTTTGTAGCTTAGTTGGTATAACAACTCGGTCTCCCCATAAAATGCACCCTCTTTGTGAGAAAAGCTCTGTTTGTCTGTTTTTAAATGGCTTAAATGTTTCCTTAAGGTCATAGTCTGGCCATCCCTTCTCCACCCAGCCAAGAACTCGTGCCAAACAAGAGTCTCTTTTGGTTTCAAAGGCGATGTCCTGGGCCGTTAGTGGAGGTGAGGGAATTGTCTCAATTTGTAGTACTGGGAGCATGGGAGCTGGGTCTTCCTGTGGCTTGGGTAGTGGCAAGCGGCTCAAGGCAACTGCGTGAGGAATAGATTTCCCCAGGCGATACTTTAATTGATAGTCGTAGGCGGCTAGAAATTCTGACCATCGCGTCATTCTGGGGGAGAGAATGTGTGGGGTAGGTTTGTCGCCCACCAGAATGCCAAGTAATGGCTTATGATCCGTGATAATAGAAAATGGTCTCCCATAAACATATTCATGAAACCTTTTAATTGCAGAGACAATAGCAAGGGCTTCCTTATCTAAGTGGTTATAGTTTCTTTCTGTTTTTGACAGAGTTCTTGAAAAAAATGCAATTGGTGCTTCTGAGCCATTTGGTAGGACGTGGCTCAGGATGGCCTCCACCCCAAATGGTGAGGCATCACAAGTAACAGTCAAGGGGAGTGTCTCGTTATATTGAATTAGCACTGCATCAGAGATAAGGAGGTCTTTTACTTGTTGGAAGGCGTGTTCCTCCCGATGTCCCCAAATCCAGGAGGCCCTTTTATCGAGTAGTCTATGAAGGGGCTCAGCAACAGTTGCCTTCTGGGGTAGGAAGATGTTATAAAAGTTAATAAGTCCCAGGAAGGCTTGGAGGTCAGTTTTGTTTTTGGGTCTTGGGGCATTTTTGATAGCTGCCAATTTCTTTTCTGTAGGGTGGATTCCTTGTTTGTCAAGAAGGTAGCCAAGAAACTCCACCCTTTCTGTGCACAGCTGGCACTTTTCCTTCTTAACCTTGAGGCCAGTATCTTTGAACCTTTGTAGGACTGTTCTGAGGCATTTCTCTAATTGACTTTTTGTTGGGGCTGCTATTAATATGTCATCAAAATAGGGCACGACCCCTTTTATACCTTGTAATTGTCTCTCCATCAGGCTTTGAAAGATGCCTGGGGCTACACTTACACCAAACTGGAGCCTGTTGCATTTGAATGCACCACAATGTGTGACTATAGTTTGGGCTTCTGCAGTCTCGGAATCAACTGGCAGCTGTTGATACGCTTGGGCCAGATCTAATTTTGTGAATATTCTGCCACCCCCAAGTGAATGCAGGAGATGTTGAAGGACTGGTACTGGATAGGCGCTCTGCTGTAGTGCGTGATTGAGGGTGGCCTTGTAGTCACCACAGATTCTTAACAACCCGTCAGGCTTTATGGGGGTGACAATTGGTGTCTCCCATCGGGCGTGGTCAATGGGTTCTAACATGCCTTGTGCAATTAATTTGTCCAGTTGCTCATCAATTTTGGATTTGAGAGCAAAGGGAACTCGGCGTGGCTTTAGGCGAATGGGTGCAATGTCGGGGCGAAGATTAAACAAAATAGGGGACCCCTTGTACTTGCCTAGGCTTTCGTTGAACACTTCTCGGAAGTCGTGGACGAGGGCTGCCTCCCAGTCATCGTCTTCAGTATGATGGATGCCAGCCATTCTGATTCCTAATGGCGCGAACCACTGAAGACCCAATAGACTTGGCCGGTCTCTGTCTACGATGGTGAGTGGTAGAATTGCATTATGTCCCTTGAAAGAGACCTGGAAATGGTGGGTACCTGTGACTGGAATCCGGTTGCCTTGATAATCTTTCAGTATGAGTCTCTGACTGCTGAGGTCTTGGTGTCGGATGTTGGGAATCAGTTGCTTGAGTGTTTTCCAGGATACCATGGATAGTGAGGACCCAGAGTTGACTTCCATGATGCACGGTTTATTTTCAATGGTGACCTTTACATGTCAAGTGATGAAGCGTGGCCGATGGTGATGGTTTGATGAGCCTCCTCTCGTCTGGGTGTGCCGTTAAACCTTCGGGGTCTGCTGTACTGATTCCACTGCTTGCTAGGGCGGTCCCTCTGTGTGGTGGAGTTGCCATCATTCCTCTTTGGGCTGCTCCCTCTCCGTCTGGGGCTAGAATTTCTCTTGTTTCTGCATACCTTTGCAATATGCCCTCGTTTCTCGCAAAAATGACACATGGCGTCTAAAAATCTGCATTCGGATCGAGGATGGTTTCCCCCGCATCCAGCGCATTGGTAGTTGGATTTACGACCCCGCTGGTCCCGCTGCTCCCACTGCTCACGTTCGGACCGGAGTTTGTGGACTTCTTCCTCCTCGCTGTCTGAGGATGACTCGACATCTTCATGATGGGTGGTCAATGTGTACTTGTCTGAAGGTTTCCCAGCATCATTGGTGGGTTGGCGGTTGGTTCCGCTGGTTCGGCGCATTCGTGCTGCTGATTTACGAGTGGCTTCAGCTGCGGTGGCGTCTGCTCTGGCATCTGCAAGCGAGATGTCTCCCTTGGCCATGATCTTGCTCTGGACAGTTGGATCTCTAAGGCCAAGGACGATTCGGTCTCTCATGGCTTCTTCGAGATTGGCGAAGCCACATAAACCGCCCAGGTTCCTCAGGTCTGCCACAAAATCCCCAATGCTCTCACCTTCACGCTGGTCCCTCTGATAGAACTCGTGTCTGCGAATGAGAGTTGGTACTGCTGGGGCCTAATGGTTGTGCAGGATGGGAGCAAGGGTGTCCCAATCCGTGGTTTTAACTTCATCTGGCTTCGCTAAGGCTTTAGCCATCTTAAAAACGGCTGGCCCACAATGGGTTAGAAAAACGGCTCGTTTCTTGCTGGGCATGGCATCCTTGAGGTTGTTGGACTCTAGGAACATTTGAAATCTGTCCATATATGAGTCCCAGTCCTCGCTAGCTGGATCGAATGGGGCGGGTGGTATAGCGCTGCTGGCCATGTTGCCGTCGTTGCGCTCTGTCAGCCACATCCTCCTTCAGCTAGTTCAAAATCAGTAGACTTCGTTGTCTCCGTATCCCATCCTTGTCGCCAGTGTTAGATCTGGGAGGATGGTTCAAGAACGGAGGCAAGACTCAGATAACAACAACAGCTCTTTATTAGTGACTTCAGATCTGAGCAAACTATCCCAGCCGCAGCAGCCCCTTATATAGGGCTGGCTGCGGCTAGGCAGCCAATGAAGGCGATTTGAGTTTGCCGCGCTTGGCAGGGCCAATCGCGGCAGCCCATTTACTGGCCAATCGCATCAGTCTATGGCGACCAATCACGATCGGCTATTCGTGGGCCAATCAGAGTTGCAGGCTTTCGAGCCTGCTAGTCTGGAACAGAGAGAGAGAGAGAGAGAGAGAGAGATGGTACCTTGCAATCCCAAATAAAGAAGGATCGATTGGTAGGAAAACAGGGTGGGGGATTTTCCTGCAGACTTTCTTTGGGATTTTCCTAGGGCCTCTGCTGCTTCTGCTTTTTCTGCAGAGACCCTGGAAAAGTCCCCAAAAAAGTCTGCAGAAAAAATGCTCACCCCGTTTTCCTACCAATCCATCATTCTTTATTTGGGATCGCAGGATACCATCTCCAGCTTCATTCTCAGGGGGAGAGAGACAGAGAGAGAGAGCTTAATGCAAGGAAAGCAGCAGAAGTAGCAGAAGTCTTTTTTTTCTCCCCCAAACTCCACCAGAAGTGAGTCTTTGTGAGACTTTTCACATCAGTGCAGCCTCTTGGAGCAGGATGCCTTGCAGGGTCCCAAAGACTCATTTCTGGTGAAGTTTGGGGGAAAGAAAGAAAGACTTTTGCTGCTTTCCTTGTGTGCTGCCAAAAGCAGAAGAAGAAAGAAGTTGAAAGAAGCAGCCCAGTAGCCAGGCAAGCGCGTGGGTCAAGTTCACCCCCTCCGTCCTTTCTCACCTCCCCTCACTACCTTGTGTTGTTCGCAATGCAAGCAACGCAAGCCTTGTGTTCCCACGGGCCATGTGGGTGGAGCACCTTGTGTTCCCACATAGCCTGGATTAATTGCTTTGTGGGGGTGCTTTGGGGATGACATTTCTCTATGGACCACCAAAATTTTCTCACGGACCATCAGTGGTCCACAGCCCACCAGCTGGTGACCGCTGTTCTAGAATAAATGAGTGTAATCCTCTATGCTGGGAAATGTGTTTTCTTTCTGTTTTTGATGTTATTACATGTATTATGGAGATTGCATTTAAATGTATACAGTAATTGTGATCTATTTTACGGTGTGTCTGTTTATCTTTACAGTATTAGCAATTCAGTTCCCTCCAAAAAAGAACAGAAGTTAATCACAGTGTTATATTTTGAAATGGCATAGCATAGAATTACCAGATTGTAAAGAGAAGAGGAAAAAGGAAGTTGATACAAATGTTTGGAATTAAATGCTTGTCCTCAGTAAAAACTAGATACAGATCAGAGTGAAAACAAGCAATAACAGAGGAGAAACCTTATAGAACAGACTGTCAGCAAGATTGATGCAATTGTTTCCATGCAGATTCATACAGATGTGCTGTCCCAGACATGGAACATTCGTGGGGAGGTGTTTCATTTATTGTTTGGGATCCATCCATTAGTTGACACAGGAATGTAGGGCACAGGATTTCTCTTTGGGAATGCATTAATAAGGTGGTGCTCTCATCTCTTCTGTTTGAGTTGCATTTTGATGGAATATTCTTATTCCTATTTTTTTCTATCTTTTTCTCTTTGCTTTAAAAGTACAACATAAAACATAGTTTACAATTAATTTTAGAAACCATGTAGAACTGAATTAAGGCACAGCCAAGTGGTTCCATTCAGATGAAATCCACCAGTCTTTGAGCCAGCAAGAAAGTATGCCAGCATCAATTATGTGACCCAGGCAGCTGAGCTCTATTCTGCCTCAATAATGAAACTGGTGAGTAGTGCTATGTTTAAAGAATGAATCCGGGATGAGTTAAAGGAAACGATTGGTGAATTCCCTGGCTTTGTTTCTGTGGCTGCCAAGTGTCACCTGAACCAGAAAAAAACAACCACCAATCAGTCTTCTTAACATGGGAGGGAACAGGGCAAGAGAAATGGGTGCTTTGAATGGTAGGTTAAGTCATCTGCAAAATTGTATAAATTATAAATTACAGATATAAAGTGTTCTCTTTCTATGATTTGTCATTCAGCAACTTCTGAGCAATGAGCTACTGATTTTCTGAAAGAGCGCTAAACTCATGTCACAGGAATGGGGGAAGAACTGACAATCAATAACAAGCAAACTCTCTCTTGTCTAGTGCTACAAAGAAATAGCTGGACAAGCAATGAAATTTGTGGCAGACAACACCCTACAGTGTCCCATCAACTAGGCAAAATGGCACTCTACTTTTGTAAATAAATAAATAATAGTAAAAAGTGCGATCATACCAAATCAGCAGTTAGAACTTGCAAATTTCAGTTCTACATAAAATAAATGACTTTTTTCTATTCCCCACTTATATTTCTTTTTTTTAAGATTTTTTATTTTTATTTTTTACACATCTCTAGGTAAGCAACATGATTCCAGATTACAACATTTATACATAGTCATAATTACATTTCCAGCTTTCTTATATAATTTCATATCAAATCATTATCTATTCCACTGATCTTTAAATAAGTTCTCACTTAATATTTCAATTCATTAATTCAGTATCAAAAACATTTCATCCTCACATATATTTTCCACTCTTTATCCCCTATTATTTCCATTTTCAGCTTACCACCTATTTTATTTTACATTATTCATTATTATCTTCATTAACTTTCTCAAAGCCGATATATAATAAACAAACAAAAAAGAATAAAAATAAAATAAAACTAATATATTCAGGATCCACACAGGATCCAGTCTACAATAAATCTTATATTTATTCCAGAGATATTCATATAACCATTTCATATTTTTTCTTTGTTTTCACTTAGCCAAAGTTTACCTATGAAATTTTATTAAATTTTCATTCCCCTCTTTTTTAATCATAATATAATACTCTCATTACAAATACTTTACTTTCCAATATAATCCTTTCTGGTTTATCATATTCTCTATTTTCTCGTATCCTTTATATAATCAATTACATTTTTATTTCATGTCTAATATAATATGTATACAATAAAGAAAGAGAAAAAAAGAGAAAATTAAGTGTCCTTTTTGTTTCCATATAACCAAGTTTAACCTATAAAATTTTATTTAATTTTCATTACACACTTTTTGGTCATAATAGCATAATCTTTTCTAGCTTACCATATTCGCTGTTTTTCTGATATCATTTGAATAATCAATAACACACACACACATATATATACACGCACACATATACATATATATACAATTTGATAACAATAAAGCCATTTTGATTTCTCTTACTCTATCACCATTTTTCTTATATATAATTATATAATAATCTTAAGGTAATTCCCAATAAGTTTTAAACTTCAAATCTCCCCAATCTACATTTCTAAAATACGAAAATATATTTCCATGTGGTATTCCCCCTTTATATTATTTTTAATCCTTATCTCTAAATCTCTCAGCCTTATAGTTTTTTATAATTTTGACCAGTTTTTCCAGTCTTTCCTCTTAACTCTTCTTTTTTCCTCTAGTATTGTTTTTATTTTCATCTGCCAATCATTTATTTTCCCCCCACCCTTTCCTGTTCTCTCTTTTGGAATTTCTTCTTGTACAGCTTCTTCTTTTGTTTAATCTTGGAAAGTATTTTCCCTTTTATTTATTACATCTATCATAAATGTCTTAATTTTGATTCCTTTTATGTCCTTTTGCAATTTCCCCTGTTCTTTGTGCTCTTCTAAGCTGCTTTCCTCTTCCTTTAACTCCTCCTCCTTTTCTTTGTTCTTCTGTGAACTGCCTTGCAATTAATTTTTCTGCCAGTATGTCTAATAATTCTATTCTTTCTTTTAATATTCCTCTCACAGTTTGCAGTTCCAACTTGAATTCTTTGCCTATTTCTTCTATTTTTTAAATCAGTTGAGTTATTCTTTATTTTATTAAAAGTCAGAGTCTTTTATTTTTGTCCATGCCAAAAATATCTGTTTATCTCAATTCCTCTTGTTAATTCCTCTGTCTCCTTGTCACAATCAACACCAAACAGTCCCAATATATTATCTTCACTTGTACCTTTGCTGCAACTCCCCCCTTTTTTGGTGCTTCCGGGGTTATTGTTATAAAGTTTTTTATTTCATTTCATTTCTCATTCATACATTTGTAAGACCAGTAATTTTCCATGAAATCATGAGAAAAAGTGTATTTAACCATTAGACGGTGCTCTACATTGCTTTCCACTTTTCAAAGTTCTTTTTTCTCTTTTCAATTGAATTAATTCCGCTAATTTTCAACAGTTAGCTCTTTTAACTATAGTCAATTCCGGGAAAGTCCAGCATTCTATCCAATGCTTAATTAATGCCAATTTCTATATCTTATTCCAAATTTGGTCTCTAATTCTGTTATAGGCCTTTTATAATCCATTTTTTAATTTACCTTATAATTTCCTCTTATTTTCCATTCGCCACTGCCACACTCTTAAATGAGGGCTCTTTCCTTCTGTTTCTCAGGGTTATCAAAAAAAATCCAAAACCCTTTGCCTGATTACATGCCACTCACTGCTTCACTGCTCTAGAACACTTAAGTCCCTGAAGCTTTCCGTCTTCAGGGCAACCATTAAAACTTCTGCTATCTCCTGTCTTCAGGGGGAGTATACCTAGCCAGGGAGGGGAGATGCGGCTCCCCTCAACCTAGCTGGTGGTTTCCCCCTCTTCCCCCACTCCTCCAAGGTGGGTCCGAGATGGATCTTGTCCTGCTGGGACCCTCCAACAAGATAAGCACAGATCAAAGCCATGCACAATTGCAGTCTTTGGTCCATCTTCAACAGAAGTGCCACTGGAAGTTCCCCCCACTTATATTTCAATATGCACCTCCTGCCCAAATTTTAAACTGAACCATTTTAATACTATATTATAATATCTATAGTATAGCATAATATACAGTATCTTTCCCTTGAAAAATATTCCACTGTAAATTCTCCCTTAAAAGAAATTACTCTGATTATTCCCATTTTTTGAAAATGTTTTTTAAAATGGATGTCAAAATGGATGTCAAATTGAGTGGGAAGGTCTATTCATTCTTAGCTTTCTATGGAAGTTTGAAAGATACATTGTTTGCAGGAAATATAAATTATTAGCACATTTCTGAACATTGTGCCTTAAGTAAAAGTAGATATCATTTGAAAAGTGGTACAAACGTCTTTTTTACAAATGGTATACCTATTTTGAGAATGTGTAGAATCAAAATTGTCCTCATTTTTAAAGCACATGTGGCCATTTTAGATTGTTGAAAACACATCAAATAAATATTTTAGTTTTTGAGCACCATATGGTTGACACTTCCCATTGCTGTGCCAGCTGCCAATTTGTTTGTTGGTGTTTCAGTTTCAAATCACTGTCTCACAGACAAAGAATACACACATATTCCATTTTTTCTAGATGTGTATCTCTGAATTCAGTAGCAATATCAATAGCACTTAGACTTACATACCACTTCATAATGTTTTACAGCATTTTCTAAATGGTTTACTGAGTCAACATATTGTTCCCAACAATCTGGGTCCTCAGTTTACCAACCTCAGAAGGATGGCTGAGTCAACCTTGAACTGGTCAGGATCAAACTCCTGGTGTGTGGGCAGAGTTAGCCTACAACAGTGTTCTAAGCACTGCATTCTAACCATTGCACTACCAAACACCACTAAAGCTTCTGAGTGCAATTTAAAGAGCTGATTTTAACCCTATAAAGCCCTCAATGACAGGCACCAGGTTGTCTGAAATTATTTGCTCCAACATAGGAAGGGGACAATATGAGAAGGCTTATATAGATGATAATTCAGTTCATATATTATGATAATCTTTCATTCTGCATATTTCAGAAATGATGTATTTTAGTATCAATCTGCTTGATGGGCAGGTTACGAAAAACTCTGGGAGCTGTAATTCAGTACATTTAGAGAACATTATAGTGGCAGATGATTGTGGGTGCCTGTGGCTCACACAAATGAAGCTTCAGATGCACACCCTTGCCCATTGACCCACTGCTTGTGAAAGTGGAGTTGCATGTACCCTTGCCCACAGCTTCTGAGGCCCAGTTCTGAACAGGCTATGGCAGAGGTGGGCAAACTACGGCCCGCGGGCCACATCCGGCCCGTTGGTCTGTCCAATCTGGCCCGCCCCTGAAAAAAAAATCGCTGGTCGTGGCGTATTGCCCTGCGCCGCATGGCCCCCAAAGCTGCAAAACAGCGCGGAGCGCTCTCGGGGTAGGAAAGAAAAGAACTTCGCAAAGGCCTCGGCTGGGAGTTCGAAATCACCTTTGAGTGCGACCTCTCCGAAGGTGAGCCCCCGCCGATCCCCTTTTTTTTCCCAGGGCTTCCAGGCTTAAACTTTGCAAAGGCAAAGTTTGCAGGCTGGAGCGTCTTCCTGAGGAGTGGGAAGGGTTCCACCTGGCAGGCGGGCTGGCTGCTTGGAGCAGGCTGCTTGGAGCCACCTAAAGCTAGGCTGCTGCTGGTGGAGCCTTGCCCTGCCTTGGTGCCCCATTTCCCAGCTTGGCGGTCCTGCTTGGGCGGCACTTTAAAAGCCTGCTCCCAGCACCCGAGCAACTTCCTGGCAACTTTTGGCTTCCCCTTTTAACTCGCAGGGTGCTCGCGCCTGGCTAAGCCGTGCGGTGGAGGGGAAACCTGGAGCGCCCACCGGGTCACCTCCTCAAGCAGCCTGCTGTGCCCAGCCGGGCATGAGACCCTTCCGGCTCCTTGGCGGAGAGGCGAGCTCCTACCTGCAAACTTGCCTGTGCAAGTTTAAGCCTCTAGAAGCCCCAGAGCCCGAGCAACTTCCCAGCAACTTGCGGCTTTTTTCTCGCCGGGCACTCACGCCTGGCCCAAGCCACAGCGGAGGAAGCCCCACGGGCGGGCGGGCAGGCTGCTTGGAGGGAAGCGACCGGCAGCGCCTCGGGCTTCCCCTCTGCCATGCGGCTTGGGGCCAGGCACAAGCGCCCACGAGTTAAAAGGAAGCTGAAAGTTGCTGGGAAGATGCCAATGGTTCGGCTTCCAGGCTTAAACTGCACAGGCAAAGTTTGCAGGTGAAGCGTCTTCCTGCCGAGGAGCGGGAAGAACTTAGCCCGAGCAAGCAGGCAGGCTGCTTGAAGAAGGCGACCGGGCGGCTCCAGGCTTTCCTCTCCGCCCGGCGGCTCGAGAGCCAGGCACGAGCCCGTGATTAAAAAACGGAATTGCTGGAGAAGCCCAACTCCGGGTGCTGGGAGCAGGGCACTTAAGACTGCGCCCCAAGGAGCAACTGGCGTCCGGGCATCCAGGACTGGCAGTGGCAGCGAGAGGTGATCAACAACACTGTTCTCATTAAAATATGTTAATACTTTAATGCTTTTTCTGTTTATGTTTGCTATGTACTGTTGACAAATGCAGTTTTTTATATGTATCGTATCTTGTGCTGACCCAGCCCGTCTGCCAAATTTTAAAAGTCAATGCAGCCCCCCGAGCCAAAAAGTTTGCCCTACCCCTGAGCTATGGCCTGGTACTAAGTCCTGGCCTGGGGGACCCCTGTTATATGAGAAAGGCTACACCAAACTCTCCATAAAGTTTCTTAAGATCCTTTTATTTCACTGTTGATTGGTATATTATAGGAAATATATGATATAACCATGGCTTCTAATAAATGCCCATGAAAACAAAAAGCTTTCTTGTTTTTTTCCCCATCTGAAAATGTGAATAAAGCATCTAATAGTTCAATGAGTTAGGCTGTTAGGACTGTTGCAAGAAATTTAGGTGTGTCAAAATCTTAGTGTCACATCCACTAGCTATAGGCTAATTTCAATTGTTCTTGGCAGCAGCTAGTATTGAGTATCAAGTGGATCAAAAGTACTGGTTATTCCAATATAATAGACCAGATGATAGATTGGTTTCAGTTTTTAATATCCCTGACTATCAATTAGATTGCTTGAACTGATGGAGCTTCATCACTATCTGAAAAACCTTGTTGAAGTGTTCAGTATTGGAGATTAACACTTCAACAAGAGAATAATCAAGGAAGCCATCAAAATAGAGAAACACCCCCACAACATGAATAAATGGGATGATAGCTCCCACCTACCAGACATCTGGAAACTAGCCCTTATCAACAAACAAGTCCCAGCCACAAAAACCAACACCGGACCCAAAACAACACATGACGCCACCACCAATTTCCCTCACCAGATTCAAATCCAAACCCATCACATAGACGAAAGGCAACCACCATCCAGAAACCAGACCATGGCTGCATCACCAGTTGCCACATACCCCGACCCCCAAACCAAGCAAACTGACACATGCCATGAGCAGATAGCCAGGCCTCAAACTTGGAGCCAGGCCAGAACCCAGAATGTCACATCACAGCCACTCACTCAAGATATCACATCACGGAATTCAGGAGGTTATACCACAAAACCTCAGGATGTTACAACACAGTCAACAACCCAGGAGATTACAGCACAAGACCCAGGATGTCACAACAATAGAACTCAGAAGGTCATCACACAGCCCATTACCCAGGTCATTACAACTGAGGAGATCACAGCACAAGACCCAGGATGTCAAAACAATAGAACTCAGAAGGTCATCATACAGCCCATTACCCAGGTTGGTACAACACAGGAGGCTGATAGATACACAGCCAGTACCTCAGCCACACAGGTTCTTATGAAAAAGCCAACCAATCTGCAAACATCAACTCCATCAACCAATCAAGAAATAACAACACAGCCAATCAGCCCACTTACAACAGAGCCAGCACACCACACCTCCCCATCAATATTTACAGAGAGACTGCAGCTCCGATCATGCTTTGCTCACACAAGCATGAAGCCAAAAGCACCAGCCTGAAGATGGTGAGTGGGACCTCATCGAAACATTGCCAAGATACTCTCAATCTTACATGGGAAAAGACCCAAACACGCCAAAACCTGCATATGTGTACCCGTGAAAATCTCCGAAAACAAATTTTATATAGATAGATAGATAGATAGATAGATAGATAGATAGATATATATATATATATATATATATATATATATATATATATATATATATATATATATATATATATGGATCTTTGGTTGTTCGGTTTTCTCCATGCGTAAGATTCAAAGTATCTGAGGCAACGTTTCGATGAAGTCTCATTCATCATCTTCAGGCTTCTGTCTCCGGCTCTGTGCTTCTCAGAGTAATGTGAGATTGCAGCTGCTTCTTCCTTTTAACTGCCAGTGGGGGTGGGACTTGATTGGGTGGGGGCTTGGCTGTGTTCTGATTGGGTGGGGGGGTGTTCTCATTGGTAGGGGGTTTGGCTGTGTTCTGATTGGTTGGGGGGTTAGCCGTGTTCTCATCACTCTGAGAAGCACAGAGCCGAAGACAGAAGCCTGAAGATGATGAATGAGACTTCATCGAAACGTTGCCTAGATACTTCGAATCTTACGCGGGAGAAAACCCGAACAACCAAAGATCCACATACAAATACCCGCGAGAACCTCAGAATGAATATATATATATACACACACACACACACACACACACACACACACACACACACATATATATATACATACATATACATACATACATATATATATATATATGGTATTCAGCTTAGTTTGCGTATTTTTCCCACATCATTATAATTGTGCTTTTAAAGTTGTAGCAACGTTTTGGCAGAATCTCATCTGCTATCATCAGGCTTCTGTATTGTGTTTGTCTGATGAATACAATACAGAAGCCTGATGATGACAGACGTACACTATACAGAAGCCTGATGATGGCAGATGAGATTCTGCCGAAACATTGCTACAACTTTAAAAGCACAACTACAATGACGTGGGAAAATACCCGAACAAAGCTGAATGCCATCACATGTAAGTACCGCAAAAACTTGAGAATATATATATATATATGGCATTGAACTTTGCTCAGGAGTATTTTTCACGTCATAGTAGTTGTGCTTTTAAAGTTGTAGCGACGTTTCAGCAGAATCTCATCTGCCATCATCAGGCTTCTTTAAAAGCACAACTACTATGACGTGGGAAAATACCCAAGCAAAGTCGAATGCCATACATGTAAGTACCCGCAAAAACTTAAGAAAGAATATATATAAACTTATAAACTTTAAGACTAGGGTTGCTTACCTATGATAGGAGGAGTTAATCTTTCAAAAATTCAATATGTTCTCCTCTACCTTTACTCTTTGGAATATGACTTACTTTGAAAGAATAAAGGACATGGAAAGGGACATTTGCAATCATTCCTAACTCTCTTTTAGAAATATGGTGCATCTCCCAGCCCAGAAAAGAGCAGGATACATTTGCATCAACATTTTGATTGGCATTGCAGCCATTTCCCTTTGTCTTGCTCAATTGCCCTGTATCAAATGTGTTATTATAGAAAGGAGTATGTAGTCCATGGCCCTTTGATGATGTTCAGCCCTGTGCTTGTACAGCCCATTTGTGAGCTGCTGTTTGGCTTTGTTTTTTCCTCATCTCGTCCTCCTTCAAGCATGGTGTAATAGGTTTTAAGTTTGTTAAGCTGTTGTGCCATCCCCCCTCCCAGTGCCCTGCTGTTCTATTATATTGAACCTGGATGCAGGAGACTCTGCCAGCTTCACCCAGATTGCTGCTCCAATAAGAGCCCCGCTGCGCGACTAGTGTCATGATAAGTACCAGGGAGGGAGCTCACCATCTTGGCATACTGTTCTCATCTTATTAAATTCAGCTTTGTGAAGCAGGGAGTCTGCCTCTCAGTCTGGCTGGCTCTACCTTCATCCAACTGCTACTGTCTGACAATATGAAATTAGAAGCTGCCACAACTGAGGAGTTTGGGAGGGGAAATGAGTTAGAAATGAAAGAGGAATTGTGAAGTATATATGTGTGTGTGTGTGTGTGTTTTAGTGGCACTTTAAACAGAGATTCTACAGCTTCCGAGCAAGCCTAAGCAAAATGGTACAATCCACCTTTTGTTTCACATTGATGTGCTCTGGTTTGACCAGCTGCCTAGTTTCAAGGCTTCTGCACATTCTCACAAGGCTATTGAATGGTGAAAGGAAATAATAAAGTGGGTAAGTACAAGTCATCATCAGTTCATGACAGGTTGCCTAATGACTATTCTGTTAGCAATACTCAAAACTCAACCCTGAGTAGCTTAAAAGAGAAGTCTTCACCTATACACTGGGAAAGATAAGCAGAAGAAATGTGGCTGACTCTGTACAAGCTGATTATCTCAGTGTTAAATGAACTTTTACACTTTTGTTTTATTATAAAATTAAAAAACCAATCCACCCCTCAGTATTATAATGAGAGAAACATGTTACATGCTTAAAAATGGATAGACAAAGATTTGTGCAAGAGCTAGATTTGTAAGTTTGCATCAACCAATAAATGATTTTGCATATTTTTTCTTGTTGTATAACTGTCTGGTTTGGTTCTGCAACTCAACAGGACAGACACAGACTTCAGAGGATAATTAGGACTGCAGAAAGAACAATTACTACCAACCTGCCTTCAATTGAGGACCTGTATACTGCAAAAAAAAGAGGAATGTGAAAATATTTACAGACCTCTCACGTCTCGGACATAAACTGTTTCAATTCCTTCCCTCAAAAACTGTTGTTTTTGAGGGAAGCTATAGAGCACTGCACACCAAAACAACTAGGCACAAGGACAGTTTTTTTCCAAACTCCATCACTTTGCTAAACAAATAATTCCCTCAATGCTGTCCAACTATTTACAAAGTCTGCACTACTATTACTATTAACCTTCTCATCACTCCTTATCACCCATCCCCTCCTACTTGAGACTGTATGACTGTAACTTTGTCGCTTGTATCTTTACTATCTATATTGACTATTTTCTAGTATGATTTGATTGCTTATTGTACCCTATGATTATTATTAAGTGTTGTACCTTATGACTCTTGACTCTTGACAAATGCATGTTTTCTTTTATGCATACGGAGAGCATTTGCACCAAGACAAATTCCTTGTGTGTGCAATCACACTTGGCCAATAAATAAAGAATTCTATTTTATTTTAAGAAGGTATAAAAGTTGCCTATAAACAATGGTCAACTGTCCCTTAAGGCCAAATTATCAAGGAACCTCTTTGTTCCTGCAAAGAAATAAGTTTTTTTTAATGCTTTAGAGACTAAGGCTATTTCCTTTGACTTTGACATCTGTTGACTGAGCTAGTTGCCTCTATAGGAGGGATGGCTGAGACTATATTCTGTATGGCCAATATCTATCTTCTGGAACACTCCCCCCTCCCCCTTTTGATGATCTGGCAGCTGTCCCTCAACATTTTAGCCTTGGAGAAAGCTATCCAGACCTGAATTTTTACCCAGGCACTGGGATCAAGTGAGGATATCTTGGGTTGGTTGTTGGGGCATCCCAAGCTTTTATGGTTTTATGTTTTTAGTTTTTTTTATAGTTTGGACTTTTATTGTTTTTGTGAGCTTACAGAGTTGTATTTTAAGATGGGCAGCCATACAAATGTTTTAAATAAATAAAAATAAATAAAGAGCTGGTACTTATTATCTGGCTTGATTCATCTGGGATTTTTCCAATCTGGGAATTTTCCAATTACTTTCTCCACACTATTAATACAGGTGGTTCTCAATTAACAACCACAATTGAGACTGGCAACTCACTCATTAAGCAGAATGAAACTCTTTGCTCATGATCTTATTTCAATTTTTCCTTACTTTATAGGCCTTTGAAGGTCATAAATGTGAGGATTGTTTATAAGGTTATTTTCATAACCATCATATCTTCAATCACTAAATGAGGACTACCTATAGCTGTATAAATTACTCATCCTTTTTCTAAATAAAAAAATGCCATAAATGTTTTTTTCATAGGGAAATTATTCTGAAGACTTGATCATTTGGTTCCTGTGCTCTGTGATTTTCCACCTCTATAACTTTTTCTTGGTAGAATGATGATTATTATCTTTATCTTCAGGGATAAAGAAAGTGACTTAAACAAATATGTGGTTTTATATAATTATAAGTCATTCATGAAGGCTAGAATCTGATTGCTTATTTATTTCTATTGAAATTAATTTGGATTTTTATTTCTCCAGATAACATCTATTCCCCCACTCAGTTGTTCAGTGGATCATCAGAACTTGGAATGGAGTGAAGGAGGATTATCATGACTTCTGGAGCAATATACTGTATGCCAAATATTGTAGATCTTCCATTATTTTGCTATGCAGGACTAACTCAGATAGGAGGTGCTGGGAGGCAACATATGTTCTCAGCTATTTTTTTTTTTCAGAATACCTTGGAAGTTCTTTCTACTTCACCAAAGAGCTAGGTCTGTTATATAGTTTATCTTGTATTTGGCTACTCTTCAAATTCAAATTTTAAACAATATTAAATCAATGCACATCCAACTAACATCCACAAGTAGAACAGAAATGGGCACTCCATGGGTCCATAGTCCTTTTTATAACTCCTGGAATAGAATAGAATAGAATAGAATAGAATAGAATTCTTTATTGGCCAAGTGTGATTGGACACACAAGGAATTTGTCTTGGTGCATGTGCTCTCAGTGTACATAAAGGAAAAGATAGATTCATCAAGAGTCAAGAATCATAAGGTATATCACTTAATTATAGTGATAGGGTACAATAAGCAATCAAACCATAGGAATTTCCTATTCCCTGATTGTGCTTACAACACTCAAATTGCCAAGCAACAACAATATGATTTCCTGTCACATTGTATTGCTGAATGAAAAAAAAGTTAAGATGTTGAAGTCTCTGACAGATTTAACATATCTTTAAAATTTTAACATACTTCCAATATCCACAAATACACATAAATCAGGATGAAAATTCCAGTTCAGTTGTCAATATTAATATTATTGATTTGTTCATGGTAGTTTTTAATAAAACAATAATTCTATTTTAAAAAGTGCAAGTCCAGGTAAAAGGTTTGTCCAATGAAAAGTAAGAAGGTACCGTACTTATCATCCTGGAAAAGAAGTCAGAAAGATAAGATGGTGTCCATGACCACCATGGGGTAGGGCTTCCATTGCACAGTTGTAAATAATAATAATAATAATAATAATAATAATAATAATAATAATAATAATAATACCTTCCTCCCACATTTTTGAGAGCAAAATATTTTGCATCACTTGGGATCTTGTTTCCTAAATGAAATAATGTACATAAAAACCATAAATTCATTCTATGAATTTAGCATCATTGAAATCTATAAACATAATTATTAATGACAAAAAACTGTATATGTTCTTACAGATTCTAAAGGTATAAATACATAAACTAAAGGTATAAATACATAAATTTCCATTTCGTATTTCCTTGCCAGAGGGCATGATAATTGCTCTCATTAAAACATTTATGTAGAGCACAATTCAACAGGCCAAATGCCAAAACTGGGATTAATACATAATCCAGATTTACAGATGCACTATAATATGACAGAACTATTCTAAACCTTGCAGGTTAGAATTTGGTAGACTGCTTTATACCCCTGTCTGTATTTGTAATATCTGGAACACCAATGAGGACATCATTTGAAAAACAAACTGAATTTGAAGAGCAAACTGAAATATGCTTTTTTCATGAAGAGAAACTCCCACCTTCCACAAATGAAACTCTATCCAAACTAAAGATATATACAAGACAGTATGGGGGAAAACTAATAATTAGGATACCAATAGGATGGAAGTATATAAAAAACAGTGGCATTTTCATGAAACTTTGCAAACATGAGTCAAACATACAAATATGGTTTGAGGAAGGATTAAGGAAGGCATTCTAAATTTACAATAAAGTTTAGTCCACAGTTGCATTATTGCTGTGGATTTAAATTTGAATTTTCCTTTATTAAAGAATGTACACATTTAAATGAAAGCAGGTATATAATGGATGCTTATAAACTTCTTTGCTTGGTGGCAGAGTGGATTGTTTGGTTAGTGGTTTACCTATGCTATGTTGGATCCTTTTACTGGAAGATTTATAATATGTGTTAGCTCAGAAAGTTGAGGGCCATGGATAGTGATGCTATTGTTAACAAGAATATTTTTAGAGTTGCTAATATAGAATAAGAAGTGAGCATCATCATATATTCATTTAATTTCAAAAAATAATTTTTATTTGACTTTAGAAATAATATTTTTTCATTTTATTTATTAAATTGTATTATTCATTAAATTTTCATGGCACCCATATCCTCTACAAAGTGACTCTTGCAACACTGCTTGTTAAAATTAAAGATTGTCCTGCATTTTATTATTCAGAAAACACCTCACTGAATTCAACTGGCCCTCAGAACATTGTTTCTAGTTAATTTCTTCAACCTAATACTCTTCAGATGGCTGGAGTACAGTTATTAAACTATGTTCATGGAACAATCTTAACTACTCCAATTAATAATCTACTCTGTTTTCCCAAAAATAAGTCCTACCCAAAAAAATAAGTCTGGGGGATGGATGTGGCCAGCACAAGAGGCGGCGAGTATGTGGGG
This sequence comes from Pseudonaja textilis, assembly GCF_049901715.1. Lineage (NCBI taxonomy): Eukaryota > Metazoa > Chordata > Lepidosauria > Squamata > Elapidae > Pseudonaja > Pseudonaja textilis. The sequence continues at coordinate 47,382,324 of NC_142008.1, read as the reverse complement.
CAGCAACAGCCTGCCAGCCCCTTGGTGCAGCGCAGATGAGTCTGAGTGTAGAGGCAGAGGCAGGGGGGAGACAGGTGGTCTGGAAATGCTGCCTGGCTGCCTGGCTCATAGGAGGCTCACAGGAAGCTTGCATGGCAGCACCAGCAGCAGGTAGAAGCAGAGGCACAGGGGAGGAGGCAGGTGATTCTGATGCTCTGCACAGGTGTTTGTATGGTGCAGCCATAGGCAAGCCAAGAGACTATAAGATGGAGTGGATGGTGCATTGGGATTGCCTCCCCCTCCCCCCGTTGCCTCTGCCTCCACCTGGCTCCACCACACACTTGTCACCCAGAGAGAGTTGAAGCTAATCGCTCCATTTCAAAGTGTCCTATTTGCAAGCAGACAAAGCTTTGAATCTCTGTCATTTCTGCATCCAGGCAAAAAGTGTTTGGGTGCCCATGGAGTGCTTGGGAATGGAGCAAATCATTCTGTTCCTAAGCACCCCATAGGTGCCCAAACACTTTTTGTCTAGAGTGAAATGAAGCTTCATCTGCTTGCAAATGGGGCACTTTGAAACGGAGCGATTAGCTTCATCTCTCTCTGGGTGAAAAGTGCATGGTGGAGCCAGGTGGAAGCAGAGGACAGTGGGGGATTTAATCTCTGTCTGGGCAAAATGTGTGTCTGTGCTGGAAAGTCTTGTAAGCCATTGCAGCCGCAGGCAAGCAGTGGGTGCAAAAGAGTGGCTGGGCAGCCACAAAATAAGACATCTCCTAAAAATAAAACCTAATGGGTTTTTTGGTCCCTCAAAAATATAAGACCTGGTCTTATTTTTAAGGAAACACAATAGCTGTTCCATTTGTACAACATGCTAAATTAGCATTAACCTTGGTTAGGTTTATTTGATTCCTTAATTTGTTGTGGGAACGCAACATCTTTAATTAGTTTTATTCGCTATCTCTACAAATGCAATTATTGAGTAATCCTATTAGGTTAAGCTTGTTGTCTGAATTCAGCCACACGCTAAAAGAAACATTACTATCTTATCCAAATGTCACATCTCAATGCAAGAACAATTGGAAATGTGGGGAATAAAGATGGTAGCTATAACTGTGTACTCAAAGCTCAGCACTTATTGTTGAGATGGATCTTGCCTAACTAACCCAATGCCATCCAGATTTGATAGCTTTCAGTTCCTATAATTCCCTGGCTCATACTAGTTAGGAACTATTGGAGTTGGTGCATGCTATCTAGAAGATGACATAATATTGGGGAGAGCAAATTTAAATTTCTCATACCTATTCTCCAAATCAATCAAATATTATACAGATGGCTGAGATATCTACTGAATGGGAGGAAATATATTAAAATTCTGATCCTTACCCAAGTTGCATTCCTAAGTTGACTATTTTATAATGGAATTCCACTGGCATGTAAATGAGGTACTGAGTAGGTCATACTCTGCCCTAAACCAGTGTCTCTCAACTGTACTGAGATTCAGAGGCTGTATCTTATAAAAGAGAAGGAAGTCATTTCCAATGATAACAAAAAAGCTAATAAAAAGATAAATAATAAACTATTGTGTTTCATATATAGAAGGGCCTATATAAAGGATGAATAAAAAATAAAACAGGAAAATAAAATGTACAACTTGCAAACAATCTTATTTGCAGAATCAAATCTTCCAGTTTCCCCATCATGAAAATTATAGTACAAGAACAGTTACAAAAACTATAACTTGGTCAATAGAAGTAGCAGCATATTTTGTGAAGAAAAAGGTAATTCTATCATTCTGAACAAAACTTTCAGTAACCTCACTGTCATTATATACATTTAAATAGAAATCCTTAGCAAGCAGCAAATGTAAGAATGCAAGACCATTACACAAATCATCACTTAGTAAG